>NC_083771.1:33075115-33375115 GCF_963514075.1 Conger conger
ACATTTTCCCCAGGATTTGGTTCATTAGATTTACATTTCTTGCATAAAGCCACAGGTTACCATCATTAATCTGTCTATCTCTGTCAGGTGGGTGACACTTCACTCCCCCACTCTTCACCACTTCAGAGCAGACCTGACATCTGATCCGTTCGTTTTCGGGCTGGGAGGTCATCTTAATGATGACTCTGACCGTCACCCCCATGAAAAGCTGAGGTCACCGTAGTGATGTGCCTCAAGGGGGTGGGAAAAGTGAGACCTTCATTAGCAGAGTGGAGCTGATGCCCCTTTCAGGAAACCATACAGCCCTCTTTACCACCAGTGGGGCTTATTTGGGGTAATTGCGTAGTGTGGCAGGGAGAGCGCGGGGGGTGGGTTTGCTTAAGGATGGATAGATGGTGGCACACACACACACACACACACACACACACACACAGTTACAGCATACACAGTTCTCATTTCAGATTACACAGAGGAAGATGATGAGCGTTTTAAAAGCTGTCTCTGGGAATACACATTGTAGAAACACGCTATTAGCCACGGTATTTTCCATCCAGGAATGAGAGAATGGACACAGACGCAGGTACGGATAAGCACACGCATCTGACAGAGCTGCTCAGAGGAAATACTTTGGCGGTTGAGATTCAGCCCTAACCCATTTGGCAGACGCTCTTATCCAGAGCGACGTACAGTTGATTAGACTAAGCAGGAGGCAATCCTCCCCTGGAGCAATGCAGGGTTAAGGGCCTTGCACAAGGGCCCAATGGCTGTGCGGATCTTATTGTGGCTAAACCGGGATTAGAACCACTGACCTTGCGGGTCCCAGTAATTTACCTTACCCACTACACTACCGCCCCTGCCTATCTCCCAACACTACCACAGACAAAACACACACACACACACACACATACACACACACACACACACACACACACACACACACACACACACACACACACACACACACACACACACACACACACACATACACACACACACACACACACTGCTTAAACCCTTGTTTTTGAGATTATCCCATTCATTCTTGGCTGTGGTATTGGGAGTGCAAAATAAAAGTTGTGGTGTGCATTTGCTTTACTTGTTATAGGGGGGGTCCTGCTTTAGGAGCCACATATTTATTGTACATACTTATTGATCACTCAAAATAAATGAACATAAGATGACATTCCCGAGTAGCATTCATTTGGCACAAGAAACAAAAATGCAAACCAGAATGTGTACTGTATATATTGTTATACAGATGAGGTCTTGCTAATTTGAGTTCCTTAGTCTTTTTAGTTCTGTAATAATATGGAATTTGGTAAATAATTTTAATTTAAATCCTAGATTGGAAATACCATGGCAAACAAAGTAGTCACTCTCCCGTTTGACTTTGGGCTTGATAAATATTAATAAATTGATAAATATAAATGCCTGTATTATTAATATGTTTATTAGAACATGGTGTCATTTTACTCATTGAAAATGAGGTGAGACAGGTCTGAGGGGTGTTATGCATCATATCGCTTAGAGCCGGGGGGTAATTATAATCATTAATAACAGGAGCTCCCTGCAGATGCCAACCTGAAATCAATCCTCAGCTCAGACATCAGTCCACCGCAAGATTAATGGCACTAATGGGCTTCCATAAATGCCCATGATGCATCTGGAGCAGTGATTCCATACATGGAAAAACGGGACTGGTTTGAAGTTAAGCCTTTCCCGCTTTTCGGTGGCCAGATGTATTATTATTATTTTCTTTTTATTTTTTATTTTTTTTTAAATTATTATTATTGTTATTATGGTTGTTGTAGGGCGGCACGGATGGTGCAGTGGGTAGCACTGCCGCCTCACAGCAAGGAGGTCCTGGGTTCGAATCCCCGTCGGCCGGGGCCTCTCTGTGCGGAGTTTGCATGTTCTCCCCGTGTCTGCGTGGGTTTCCTCCGGGTACTCCGGTTTCCTCCCACAGTCCAAAGACATGCAGGTTAGGCTGATTGGAGAGTCTAAATTGCCCGTAGGTATGAGTGTGTGAGTGAATGGTGTGTGTGCCCTGCGATGGACTGGCGACCTGTCCAGGGTGTATTCCTGCCTTTCGCCCAATGTATGCTGGGATAGGCTCCAGCCCCCCTGCGACCCTGTTCAGGATAAGCGGGTTCAGATAATGGATGGATGTATGGATGGATGGATGGATGGTTGTTGTTGTTATTATTGTTTTGTCATTGTTGTTACAGTCAAGCACAAACATTGGTTTGCAAATGTAAACTGTGTCCATTGAAGCAATGCATTTGTGAAACAGCAGGTTCGGTTGAGTTGCTGACATTGGTTGCAGACTTGTAGAACCTGGGTAAAACCCGCACTCGTAAAATGTGTTGAATTAAGAGCTCCGCTGGGTCTCTGTGCTTGTGTCTGGAGGGAGTATTCACTGTGTGGATTCTCATTCTCTTTGTGATCAGTAGATTTTATGCAGATCAAGGGAGGTTATGAAACTGCATTATGCTAGATAATAATGTGTTGGTTGCAATGGGGAACAAACATTACCACACCAAGGGAATTGGTGTGCTGAGGATGCTAAGATATTTTGTGAGATATAATTTTCATATTGGCCTTGTCACTTCTATAATACATTTTATAGCATACACAGACATAAAACAGATCTATGGTGTCAAGTTTGATCATAGTTCATTAGCATTGAACTTGCTCCACTTGCACCAGTGTCTTTGACTAAGATTGCTATTGATCAGCGAGGGTCATTTATTTTAATGGGGTGGATCTGCAGCCAAGCATTTTTCTCAAGAGGGAGCTATTTATTGTTTTCAGTTTTATTTATTTATTTTATTTTATATGTATTTTATTGTGATAAAAGTGACACAAAACAATCATATTACAGGAAGTAATAATGACCAACTGGCCATTCCTATGTAGTGTATTTATTTAATTTTCATTTCAAAGGACTTCCCAAATGCACTGAAATAAAGCTGAAATGGCAAAAATAAATTTTTTTCTGTTTGTTTTTTCTCATTCCCATTATTTCTTAGTATTGCCATTATTTAGTCTCCATGAGGCTCAGCATGGGTGTGTTTGAGTGGGAGGGTTCTACCTAAGCTCTTTAATTCCCAGAGTGAAATCATTACGCGCTTCGTTGAACTAATTGAACTCTTTAGCCAAGGTCAACATAGGCCACAATTTAAACAGATTCAAAAAGCCACATCAAGGACATATCAGCCCCAGTGAACACTGAGTTTGGGAAATGAAGAGGGCACACGTTGAGTGTACTGTCCAGCTTTTGACTGATTGCAAATAAAACATTCAAAAAGTTGTTTTACCCAATCAGGTTTGGTTTTAATACTTGCAAATATTGCAAAATATCATATACATTTTCCACTTCGAACAGCTCATTTAGTGAATTATTGCACTGGCTTTATCAGTTTTAAATAATAGGTATTACCATTATCATAAGAAATTGAAATGTGACCGGCGTGGTACATGTCCGATAATGCATAATAGATACTATGTATTCTTATGGCAAAATGAATCGGTAAAATGTCTAGCACTTATTTTATTAGTTCATCAAAATAACAGTGCTAGTCCAATCTATTTAAACATCGCTTAATCACTGTCACGTCATGTTTTATGTTTAGTTATTTTATTGTCATGTCATGTATTATGTTAGTCTAGTCTCACCACGTTTTTATGTTTTATTTCCTGTTACGTTTTATTTTCATGTCATGTTACGTTGTTACGATTTAATTGTTAGTCTTTACATTATTATATTATTGGCATTTGGCAGACGCTCTTATACAGAGCGACGTACAGTTGATTAGACTAAGCAGCCCCGTTTGTCATGTCACGTTATGTAGTTTATTCTTGTCACAGTTCGCAAACTTGTTATGTCACGATTTATGTTGTTCCGTTCATTGTTTAGCATACACTTTTTTTGTGTCTTTCTGCAAACCTTGCATTCATGCTTTTTCTCTCTCTCCCTTTCTGTCACTCACGCTTCCCTAATTGTTTCAATTTCCCTTGTGTTCTTACTAATCTACTAATGCTAGATCAGGATTGGGTAATACTAATATTCTAACCATGTGTTCATGTTTACCTTACATTTCTTGTGCATGTCATTTACTAATTTACTAATGCTAGGGCAGGATAGGTTTATTACTTACGAGTACTAATTATTTCGTTAACTTGTCAATCCTCCACACCTGATTTCCATTCTAATGCTGCTTTCAAGCTGCTGTTGTCTGCACCTCTCTACAGGTGCATATGAGCTCAGTTTCATGGCAAGTCTTGAAATTGTTGCCTCCTGTTCGTCAGTGTGCTTTTGAGCGGTTTGTCAAGCTAGTCTCTACCTGTTAAGATCAAGCCTGTTTATTGACCAAGGTTATTGACTTCTGTTTAGTTGACCACTGCCCGCCTGTACCACAAACTCTTCCCTGCTGTCTTTGTGCTTCTGCCCCGGGGAGCGGACTTCGGTCTTGACTCTTGTGCCATCATCGACCCCGAGCCTGCCTGCCATCCATCTGCACTACTGCCCCACTGGTTCCTGGTTACTGGACTTTTTGCATGGTTTACCGATTTCAAGACCCCCTCGGTACTGTACTTTGGTTTTGGCTGGATTTTACATGTATGAACTTTGCTTGTTTTTCGACTACGCTCACTGGACATTCCCTGAATAAGTCCCTGATGGGACTTTATTACAGTCGTGCGTTTTGGGTCCAACCCCCCACGCACCCATCTCAATCACAGCCATATTGTTATGGGTTCATCTCTAGTGGCTATACATACAGTGCTGAATTACAGGCTACAAACTCTAGCTAAAAGCACAAGACTTGATTTATTACTCTAGTTTTATTACTCTAATGTACGTGTGTTAAACAAAAAAAACATTGTCTGCAGTTCATGAAACATCACCTTACAATTTACTTATTTGTTTTTGTAACAATATTTTTCTATTTTGAAGGCAGCAAATTCTCTGGTAAACCATGGCTAAAGAGATCTCCCTTTCCCCCCCATCTGTCTCGTTTAAATCGCGTGGTTTCAATGCGAGCTCAGGAAGGAGAGTCACGCTAAAGCGCAGTCTGCTCACTGTTTTATTTCCTTCCACTAGCTGCGGTGCTTTCAGCGCATGGCGGCATCCATTCCCCAGGACCGCGGCAAGGACAAGCCCTGCCCTGCTTCTCGACAAAGGAAATAAATCAAAGCGTACACTGGAGAATATGCTCGCAGACTGTGGGCTGGGAGCTTCGTTATAGTGCCATCGCCATGCATTACTTTGCATATTACCACTGTGATTCGGTCTGGTCCCACACCCGCGGCCCACTTCTGTCACGCGCTGAGCAGGGGGAGATCAGTCTTCTACAGCAGACAGAGCTGGGAAGACTAAGAAGCCAGGAAATGCTTACCCGTACAGTAAAATAGAGAGGGAGGAGGAGGAGGAGGAGGAAGAAGAAGAAGAAACAGTCTTTAGAACTAATTGGTTTGCCTGTTTATCTGAAGTGCATGTGCGCGCTAACATTTTATTTTTTTGTTTGTATTTCAGGGGAAGATTCCAGTGAACAGTCTCTATTCTCATTGTTTTCATTCTTTTAATTAACATTTATTTTATCAGACAATTTAAAGACTGCTCGCTGAAAACCCCATTGTACCATTAACACCGAAATTACTTCACACTGAGAAAATGACGACCAGTCTGTTATGTTCCTGTTTTCTGTCATTTATTTTATCATTGTTTATTATCGTTATTCTTGTAATTTATTATTTTTCATATTCATGTCTGGCGTTCTGTTTATATTCATTAGTCTTTGCACTCGTCTTCCCCTGTGATGTCTCAGTCTGGATGTTTACAAGTCCAGTCACTCCCCTGTCTGCGTGCCCCACTATTTGGGTGTTTACGGTAGTTCCAGGGTTCGACCTTCCTTCCAATCTTGCATTCCTTACTTCCTGCTTTCTCCCCATTTCATATCTGTACATGGCACTAATATACTAATCCCAACTAACATAGAATTTGTACAGTACTAATTATACTAAGACGCTAATATGTTCGTCAAACTTATTTTGTTTAAATTTGTAATTTAAATCACTTAATTACTAACTTATGTATGTATGTATAAATGTATTTCCAGTTTCAATTCTGTTCTGTAACTCCACCTCCTAATTGTATCACTGATTACTTGCTTAGTTTCAGCGAAGTATTTGCACCGGTCTCTCCGTATCTCTGCCTCTCCTGATTTTGAGCAATTGTCTACTGCCTAGTCCGGAGCCGTTTGTATTACATGTGTGTCTTTGTGAATCCAGTCCGTGTTCTCATTTCCCCCTCATTATTGTGCTATTACCCTTTCATGTGTCTCACCTGATGTTTATTTGTTAGACCGCCCTCAGTCCCATGCCCCACCTAGTTTGTCTCATTCCCCTGTGTGTCCTTTTCAGTTGCACTTTGCTAGTTCGTCTTGTCCCGAGCCCTTGATGTTCTAGCCCCGTTATTCCCAAGCCTGGTTTTCTCTTGTATCTGGATTCCCATTGATGACCCCTGCCTGCTTCCCTAGACTCTTCTTTGGTTTTTGTGGACATCTGTACCTCTGCCTATGTGGACTGACCCCCTGTCTGCCCTTTCATCTGCCAGTAAACCTGCCATTTTCCACACCCCTGTGTCTGCTTCTGGTTCCTCTGTCCTCCCCACCTTGACAGTCTTGATTCCTATGTTTTAAAACTTACTGAAACCAATTGTTATGTTCATCATGTGAAGGTAATATCTGTATTTCTGCTCAGGAGAACATTTTCCATACTCAATAAATGCACGAATGATAGTTTTCTATCAAATGCTAGGTTAATTCTTTCATGTATGTTATGTACAGTATGTTATTGTATGTTGTCTTATGAACGGTTTGCCTGACAAAGACATTAGCAATTCTGTAATCAAGTGTAAACATGTAAACATGAAAACATAATCAGATGAGAATGTTTGAGAGGAAAACCATGTGGAAACATTATGCTAGAACTGCTGGACTATGGGCGCTTTGCAACAAAGAAAAATAGCATATAAGCCAAAATTGTTCAGTTGCACCGTTGAAAAAGGAAAGTAAATAATAGAAAATAAACCATTTTCTGGGCAGAAGAAAGCTACTTGAATCTGAGTAAATAATATGTGCAGAAATAAATCTAAATCAAGCTGTCTATACAGGGGAAAACATATTTTAGCCAGTAAAAAGTTCCCTTTTTGCTGAAAAACGGAAGTACATTTTTGCATGCCTCATTTAAAAGCAGACAAATAAATGATTGATTAATGATATAGGGTACAGGTTTTATGCAGACAGACCCTGGTTCGATGTTTC
Organism: Conger conger; assembly: GCF_963514075.1. Taxonomy (NCBI): domain Eukaryota; kingdom Metazoa; phylum Chordata; class Actinopteri; order Anguilliformes; family Congridae; genus Conger; species Conger conger. The sequence continues at coordinate 33,082,441 of NC_083771.1, forward strand.
CACAATGGCATTACACCTGTTGAAAACATTACCCACTGGCCGATGAATAGCAGGGATGGAAAAACACTCACTCGACTGTACATTGGCGAGTTATGTTTTGGTTAGACTATTATGAGGAGGAAATGACAGTGAATATCCATTATGGCTTAAAAAGTAAAAATAAGTGTAGTATACCCACACTTCTGCAAACAGGTCCCACATAGGCATGTACATAATGACATTTTGAGGCCAGCACAAAAATAAATACATGCTATCATGAAGCAAATGAAAACCATTCCTTTAAGAAACATGATATATATAACCCTGGCAGACTTACAGAGCTCATTGGCTGCAATTGGATAAAAACTGTCCAGAGATCAACAATCTCTTCAGCACTTCACAGATTAGCTGTGTTGGGGGAGTGGCTAGATGGAAGCCCCTTCTGAGAAGGGCCAGTGTTAAGTCATGCCTAGAGTTGGCCAGAAGCCGCGTCACTCTGAGACAATTTAGAAGACGGTTGTGCTCTTCAGCCTGAAAGCAAAGCGCTATATTTAGCACAATCTAAACAGTGCCTATCCCCCAGGTAACACCATCCCTACCATCGACCATGGTTGTGGCAGCATCATGCTACGGGGAAACCTTTCAGTGAGATGAATGGAGCCAAATACAGGCAAATCCTTGGGGAGAACCTTTTTTGGTCAGTAACAGATCTGTATTTAGGATGAACAGTCATGTTCAAACAGGACAATGAACCAAAACACACAACAAAAGCCACAAAGGAATGCCTCAAAAACAATAAGTATTAATAAGTACAAGTATTCTAGACTGGCTTGGCCAAAGCCCAAACTTGAAGCCTATTGAATATCTGTGGTATGATGTGAAAATAACCACCCACCAACACTCCATCTAACTTAGCGGAGTTGGAGCAAAGTCACATGGAAGATTGCGCAAACCCTCAATTCCTTCCAAAATGAAAATGCATAAATCTTAGACCGACTTGCCTGAGAAGATTCAAAGCTACAACTGTTGCCAAAGACCTACAGTGTATAGAGAGCATTGGCTTCAGGGAGAGGGGAGGAAGGTGAATACGTTTGTAAATGAGAAAGGCAAGGCAGCATAAATGTTTGAAGGTACTATACTTTTCATGCTGGCAGCTAAATGTAGCTAATGGTTGCTAAGAGCAGTCCGGCCCTCCTTAAAACCAAAAGGGGAATGTATATTTGATTGGAAATTGTAAATCCTTTTGGCAGCCTTTTGTAGAAAGGCTTGTAGAGAGGCTCATTCTGACCCTTTCATTCTCTTTTCTTTTTCTTTTTCTTTCTGCCTGTCGCCTCCCCTGCGATGATGATCGCAATCAAGGCAAACAAAAGCACAGGATGCAGAAATAAAAGGAGAATAGTGGCCATTGAAGCATAATAGCAACGGTTTGATTACACCTGTACTTTCCTTCTACCTGGCCCTCTGCATGCTGGCTCGATGGGTTTGCTCTTTTAAAGTCGACGGGCAAAAAAACCCCAGGTATTCACTCCATTCATTTTGTTCCTCATTTACACTTCCCTGTTGCCATTAGCAGGATGTGCAACGATGGTCACCTCCTGGGTTTGTCCACCTGTATCGTAGGGAACTGTGATAAATGGGTTTATCGGGTCATAGAGATGAATGCTGGACACTGCTCACACTGTGGCCCTATCAGAGTACACAAAGAATATTCAAAAAACAAAATGGCCATCATTCAATTTATGATACCTGCAGAAAGATCCCTTATGTCAATAACATACCATTTTGTTATAATTGGAGCATGGGGAAGGGTTTGTGCCAAGCTATTGTCTTTGTCTGAAAATGTTTTTGTATGCAGGGTATTTACACTTGCAAATCTCAGTGTTGTTACTTTGGTTTACTTGCCTGGAGAGAGTCTGTGAACTCCACTCCACTAAATCTTTTTAAATATCCTGTATGTTAATCATCCACTTCATCCAATCATTCATTTCTTCTCTTAATGTGTTCATACATGAAATATAGATAGAAGTGTCTTTTCTGTTCCGATTGTACTTTCAACTGCAATGATGCCATGCTGGGAACATATAATCATAATGTAAACTATTGTTATGCTATTATACTATTTCAATATTGAATCAAGATGAATGACACTCCAATTCATATTGAAGTGGCTAATTTGTGATTACTGGCTGAGTTGTAGTGCATATTGGCTTATTTGTAGCTCTTAATAATTATTGGCTAATGGGTGAATATTTATTTCATAAATATTGTAGCTGATTGGCAGTGTAACACAGTGTATGTGTATGCCTCAGCACTGTTTTAAAGCAGTCCTTACTCATTCTATGAAGAATATAACTGTGGCACTGGGTTCAATAGGGGAGGAGCAGAGTGCACTGCACCTCCATTTTGATTGTCAGTTGCACATTTTGCCTCCAAAAGCCCATGATGCCTTCAGGACATTGGACATTGGAAGCTTCACCTACAGCCCTGCACACCTGAGACAGATTGGCAATAAGCCAGGTGTATCTTGTTGCCTTGGAGGTTTTAAGGATCTCCCCCTCCCCCTCCCGCATTGTCTGCCAAACTTTGGTTTGCCTGTGCCTTTAGCTCCTGTTCTCTATGAAAAGAAAGCATTGCTTTTATTTCATTTCTTTGCTGTGCCTGGATTTCTGTTGTCTCTTCTTTCCCCTTTTAATTTGTAATGTAACAAGGTAAGTGTAAAACTGTTTTGGGTTATTCTTGAACAAGAGCTATTCTGAAGTTTCACACCTGCATTTCTCAGTTTCAGTGTAACTCATTCCATACAGTAAATGTAATAGTACTGTACCTTGTGATCAAGTTCTCCATTCTCCTTGAATCTAAAGATGTGTTATTCCCCATAGGGGGACTAACAGAAAAAAAACCTTGAAAGAGCAACACAAATATTCATAAAATCTGACATGCAAAGAAGAGATTTTTCTGTGTACTTTTGAGAGTTTAATAATGAATGGGTACTTCCATTAAATATTTATTGAGAGAGAGAGAAGTGAGGGAGATGGGAAGTAACTCTACCACAAAGTACATAAGAGGCATTATCCAGTCACTGACGTGGAATCTAAGCCAGCATACTGTAGATTCCTGCTTCTGCTTGGGATCTGTGGCTGAGTTACAGTATGAATGCTGTTCGGCAAAAGCCAGAGGGACAAGGGTAATCTGAGGTCACCAAAGAGTGCTGCAGCTAAAAAATAAAAAGAAACATTTTGGGTCTGTACTCAGTCTTGCTATAATCAAACAAGTGATGGGGAAACCGATATCAGTTGCAATGCTCATTTTTAATCATACAATATGAACAGGTGTGACAAGGTAAGTCATACCTACAGAGTTACAGTAACTCTTACCATAACGGGTGCATGAATATAATCAAGTTAATACTCCCTATTTTGTTTAATGATGTCATTAACATTTTTCACTTAAATTAAACGCAATTGGCAGTTTTGTCATTTTTCAAACATAGTCTGGCAATGTAGGTGTAGGTGATTGTTGAACTCCCCAAATTGTTGATATAGCTGCTTTACTTTACTTGCATGAATTTCAAAAATGTCACACTATAATGGTCATATTCATGTTCATTCATGTAGAGACAGAGATGGGTAGGGTATTAGTCATTGTTGATAATATGACAATCACTAATGTGTTAGGTGCTGTAAATATATACCTGGCATATAATGTTTGGATGCGTGTCCTTATGTTGCTCCACAGTACATCTTTGCTCTTGGGTTAATAGGCTCTTGACTCTTTTTCCTTAAATTTTGTTTCTAGTCACTGAGCGTGTACTGAATCTTGGCTACATATTTTGTGCCACAGGTTTTGTGTTTTTTTATTTGGTGTTTGTTTTATTTTGTCATTGTTTCCTCATGCTGTTTCCCAGATTTGTGTGTCTGAATGCCTTGGAGAGCATTAATGGCTTTTTACTTCCCCCCCCTATAAAAGTAACATTTTGACCTCAGTGGCTGTGCTGGGGTGTTTAGGGCGGCCTGGGGTCTGGATCCTGCTGGCAGGCCAGTATTGGGTTGAGCCGTGCCAGGGGTATGGGGTATGGCTCCGTCAAAATGCTCTTTTCCAGAAACGACTTCTTCCTCACATTTGGACACCAAGGGATCTTCCTTTTTGAGAGAACCTGTCACTTTGTTTAAAGCTAATATCTGGTTGATCAAAGATTTTCTTGACCAAGAAAATGTTTCATAACCTCAAGCAGTTACTGACCAGAATGGGAATCACAAGCGCCCAGGTGGTTGGGGTCCAAACCAGGAGGAAGGAAGTGCAGCTCTCAAACTGCATGTAATGATGCCTCCACAATACTGCCCCCTTACTGAAAATAAGAGTGTGATGTCAACTTTTCAACTGGCCAGTAAGGGCACACCACTCCCCAGGGACCAGGAGAAATAGACCTTAAGACCTCTTGAACCAATCCATGTCTGACAGTCCTGGTTTTCTGTCCTAAAAACACACTGTGTGGGGATATGATAGAGCTCAAGGCGGATCATTATAAAGCAAAGACCTACAGCTCTGATGAAGAAGAGTGCAATAGTGGCCTGATAGGGGTGATGGTTGGATGGACTCACAGAATTACAGTCCTGCTGCTAGAATTGAAAAGCACAGGCATGTTTAAATTATTTAAAGAAATCATTACATACTATGTACTTGGAAAAAAATGCATGTAATGAAATGATAGTTGGTTTTTGGATTTTGGTCCTGGCAGTGATGCAACAGGGAACTGACAAAATGGACCCTGACCCATTTCAAAAACCTGCCCATTAGTGCAATGGTGAAATTGATATCGCAGTGCTCCTAGCCACAGTAGATGCAGTCAGGATACGATGGGTGCATCATTAGACACAAGGACTAGAACTTCCGCTGGATGCCTGCTAATAGCTAATAGCTTATATTCTTTTTACAAAGTAATTGTTCTGTATCGCGCTTTCTCTTGAAAGATTTTGTTTTTTTATTTTGGCATGAATTAGAGGTGGGTTTTGGGTTAATAATGCATTTTAGTCAAAAACAAACTGAAATTTGTTTGGCAAGTGAGACAGATTTAGGACATTCATTATCCTCATTATCTAATTGAATGATGCAGGTTTCTGAAATGCATTAATGGGCAGGAATCGTCACAATGCCACTTGAATTTGTTTTTATTTGTGAATAAACATGTCCCTGTAGAGGAGCTGGGAGAAATGAGAAAGATTTTATCATTTTTAAGTAGCTGGAAAATGGGGGGGAAATGCAATTGCGGTCTGTTGGTTGACAGGGTCATTAATGTTTACTATCCATTGGGGCTTCTGGACAGCTTGAATCCCACAAAGCTGACCCCGCATTTAAACTATTCTCAGCTTTCCCAACCTCTGCCTCCATGTGTGTCAGGCTGAGTAGCCTTCCGTTCCGACAGCCCTTGTTTCATTAACTCATTGATGGGAACATTTTCAGCCATGAGCCCACATTGGCAGTAAATGCAGCAAATGGGTATGCACTGTACTATGACATAGATCTATACATTCTTTTGGTGATTTCAGAACCCCAAGCCCCCCTCTTTTCCCTTACCCCATTCAATCAAAGTGGGCGGGGGGGGGGGGGGGCAGAATCTATCAAAGTCAAACTGAAGGACACGCTGTAATACATGTTGAGAGCATCCAGGCCTTTTGTCACTGTCTGCACTCATACTTCAAACAGGATTTCTCCAGCCTTGACTTAAGCGCATTTTCGAATACGTTTTTTTTCTCTTTTGTTCATCGGAAGTGGCACTTGAAAGCCATGCTGAACTGTTAGTGTGAGCATGGTCAGTATGAAGACGGAAGAGTTATGGAGCTCTGAAGCCTGCACAAAGATTTGCAAAATGGCTGCATGGGGCTGAAATGTAACAATACCAACCCCTTAAGTGCACAGTAATACAGTCAGGCATTCCAATATGAACATTTTCATTCAGATTCACTTTAAAATGTTAGCTAACTAACATATGATCTATTTTTGAAGAATCAGATAACAAATGAATACTTTCATATTCTATATACAGATTTGCAACAATTTGTTTTCACTTTGAATTGAATATTGACCTACTCATAATAGCCATCCAAGTCATAGATGGTTTACAGTATGGTTACTGTGCTACTGTGCAGTAGCTAATATAACCCCAAATATGCACATCACACCTTACTGAATGATTATATTATAGTCCTTTTGGACTGCTGGCAGGTTTGAAACAGGTTAATAAAGTACAGTATGGTACTGCAGCTACTCTTCCCCGAAGGCACTGACAATGCTGCACCTTTTCCCTGAAACAAACCAGCTCTATTTCAAGATCAATACTCTTTTGGCCACCCCCGCAATCCAAGAAAATCTTTCTCACAAGTGGAGGAGGACAACAAGTTTCGAAGAATTTTCAGAACAATCTGTTGCTCAATTGACAGCGAAAGCTTTTTGTGTGCGAAGGCTGGTAATATCATGTGATTGCCACTTGCTGGACATTGATGGCTGATTGTTGCTGGGTCTCCTGTGGCATTGTACGGACTGACGGGTGTTCCGAGGGGTGTTTGCACTTCAGTGCCCTGCCCCATGGTGAAGGTGGCAGGGTAGCCCTGTTGTCGGTTGCTTGACTGGCAAATGTGGAGTTGCTGGATGCTGACTTGCATCTGGAGAAATGAAGTTGGGGCCCTACATGAAGAAAGCATGAACTGTGGGGCCTGTAACCCCCCCCCCCCCCCCCCCCCCCGCTCCAGAGGGGTTCTCTCTCTTGCTCTGCCCTCCCTGGCATTTCTCCCTGGGCGCCCTTGAAAAGAAAAGGCCCTGCTTATATAAAGGATTTAAAAAGGGGGGGCTTGGTGGCATTGTGGTGACTCAACGGGCACAACTGCTTATGCAACTTGGGGAGAAAAATGGAGAGAAGTTTTCACAACACAATCGCTTTTTCCAGCTGTGATCCCGTTATTCAGAAAGATAAGATGAATAATCAGTGGCCTGCTTGCTCAGAGAAATCATGCAGATAGGATTGCTGAATTCCCTGTATCTCTGGGTCAAATGAGACAAATTCCTTATAATATAAATGGGAAGGTGACAGTGTCTTGGAGAGCTGAAACAGCCAGGGTAAGAGGAGAATGAAAGAACATAATTGGGAGAAGGAATAAAAGAGAAGATGGAGACTAAGTTGAAGAGGAGAGAATTATAGATATTTTCTATATGTAATATTTTACATTGTACAGTCATTTCTATTTCCAAAACTGGAATACTACAGTTTGACAGAGTCACATCCTTATCTGTGCTCTTGGCTCTTTGATTGGTAAATCAATGAATATAACATTAAATAACATTAAATTGCATTTGGAGAGTGCACATTTTGCTTCACATTTTACTTTGACCATTTCGTCCAGATTAGCAGTATATCATTTTGTAGTTTAGCTAACCATCTTGGCTGTGAACATCCACAAATTTGTTCGTGTGGTTTTCTTCAATTACCTTCAGAACTTATGGCTGTCTAACTTCAGATAAACCAGGCACAAGTCTCATCCTCAAAGCAATCATAGTCTTTGTACTTTAAGTTCACTGTGTTCCAAAACAAATTTGAGAAAATTGTAGCTAAAGAACATTTAGATTGCAGAAGGCTTAATAGCTAAAAACCTATTTCACTTTTCGCTTCTGTTTCATATTTTCCACAGAAAAATAATTGGTGGAATGAAAAAACATAATCTATCTGAATGATGGTTCATAAGGTGACAACAGAAAAATAAAATCACTCATCTCTACTGAATAAAACAATTTTCTGTGGAACTGTGTGTAAGATGAGCATTTAACTCAAGCAGTTAGTGTTTAATCATAGCAGTTATATTGTCCCAAGTACATTTAACCAGTATTAGTTTGAAATCAGATGGCATAACCAGTTACATAATTCAAAGATTAGTTATTTTTGGTTTTCATTTTATGTGGTAATATTCATAGTATATCAGTAGAATGAGTACCTACAGGCGTGAAATAAAGTCTTTAGCTTCAGGACATATACTTAAATGTTAAATGTATTTGTTTTGCACATGTTACAGGGTTTTTATGTAAGATGTAACATTTTCTGTAACAAAGAGATTAATAAAGTTTATTTGTCAATTTAAGTTTGCATCAAAACAGCATTTCCTTTCCTGACTGGCTAGGAAGATTAAATGTATACATTGTAAGATCAGGATGGATGTTATCAGAATTTTTATGAATGGATTTTATTAGTCATGACCTGCAGTAAGGACAACTTTGACAGTTTTAGATTTGAATTTGACAGGATAGAACCAGAGACACAGCTGAAGCTCATGGAGAGAATACCTACTGGCTAAAAGGTGCAGTATTTTCTGTTTAAAACAGAAATGCTTGCTTTGTCTGTGCTTTCATTTTCTGATCTTCCACATTGGCTGCTGTGCTCCTTCTCCTCCCCCGATCTTCTCACCCTCTCTCAGGCTTTCTCGCCGCTTCTCCTGTCCAGAGGAAACCTGTTGACAAACTGCTGGCAGTCTGTCAGGATACTCCTTTATGCTGATATGCAAAATAAATACATAAAAAATGTGGGAGTTGCCTCCCGGAGTGGCCCTGCAAGGAACCTCAAGTTCATGGGAATGGCCAATGCGAGAGATCCCTGAACTGCTTCCCACAGCCAAGTAACAGCTGCAAGCCCTTGCTCCCACCCTCCCCTCCCCCACGAACTGCTTCTCACAGAGCTGGCGCGCTGCAGAGTCCCTGCTCCTCCACTGCAGTGTCCTACATCGGCTCTGAGAATCCATCACCGGGGGCCCCTCTGTGGAGGAGACGCCGCCGCCGTCTGTCTGCGCAGCGGTGCGCGGGAACGGCTAAACAAACAGCGCCAGGCCCCCTGCCGTCCTCCGCCTCTCCCCCAAATCCCATAATCCCCCAGTGGCAGTCCGGGCCCGCCGTGCCAAGAGGAACGACGTAAAGGGCAGGTGTGAGCGCGCAGGGCTCGCTGGCTGAAGGTGGCTCCAGATTAATGGTGTTAATTTTTTGCACCTCGTCCTGTGGGACCGCTGCTCACAGTCTGCACTGGCACGGGCTGGAATCAATTCCGAGTGTTTTTGTTGGATGATGCTCCACCCAGAAATCCCCTTTCCCAGGTATGTCTATCAGTATTGGCTGCGCAGCGGCAGTCCGTCCCATTTAATACCTCCAGGCAGTTAGCAGAAATGTTTTATCAGAGATCGACAGCATGTGTGTAGACAGCACTCGGTCTCTGTAGAACAGGCACAGTCCACCTCTTTACCACACAGGCCTTCATGCCTCTTGTTTTTCCTGGCACACACATTTAAAAAACATCTTTAAAAAGCCTTGGTTTCAGAGCAGAGAAAGTGATTTCGGGCCAGTAAAATCAGTTCAGTCGGACGACTCACGATGAATTAAGCAATATTTATTTATGTTTAATGTGAATGCAAACTTTGGCAAACAGGGAGTGACTGCAACCCCCCCACCCCACCCCCCATGGGGGTTTTGAAAAGCAGAGCTTACTGGTGGATGCTGGGGTGGTGGTGGGAGTGCAAAAAAAAGATTTAGGAATAAGCAGGATAATTAGAGCTAATGCATGCAATAATTATAAGCAAAGGCAGCATAGGACAAATAATGCAGCAGAAAGAGCCAGGGAGCGCAATGGCTTTAGAATGCAGAATGAACCAGGCAGCAGGGCAGCTTTTGCATGATTTCTGGAGCAGCGCAAAATGAGCAGGGGCCTAAACAGGTGAGGTTGATAGTTCATAGTATAGCTCCTTCCATTAGACATAAGCATCATGTGATGGGGGCGGCGCTTCTCCAGTTGTCTGCCCAAACTAGCTCCGCAGGCTTTGCATCATGAGCAGTGGAATTAGCATGAGGCGAGATGTACCCTAGTGCTGGGAGATCATTGAGCTGGCCTGGAGGGAGGCAGACAGGCCGCCTTGGCCCCTAATGTGTGTCAGCGAGAGACGGGTATGGCCCTGCTCAGAGACCGCGCTGTTAGACGCACAGGAGCAAATCACAGCCCGGCACCTTGGGTGGTAATCAGGAGCCTTGCATGTGTTTTGTAATGTGAGGGGTTGGGGGGAGGTGGGGGGTTGCTGCAGCGGGGCGGGCTCGGCCCACACGCTGGGGTTCACAGGAGCGGTGGGTAATTGAAAGAAATCATTTGGCAGCGCCGCAGGAGTCGTGGCGAGGCACTCAAGATGAAATTATCAAGCGTACGCAGGAAATCACTCTGTGGTGAAACCTCAGACTGCAGGGAGAAGGGGGAGAGTTGCTCCGAGTTGAACGTTGGGCTTTTAATGCCCTCCTAACCTTACGGAAAGAACTGTGCTGGGATATGTTGATAATAATAAATAAATAAATACTAAGAATAAACTGTAAGAACATATACTGTAAAGTCAACAACAGCCCATTCAGCTTTCTATGTACCTACACTAGAGTATTCATCACAACATCAAGTCCACATCCACATCAAGTCCACATAATTGCAGTATGTTGCAGGATATACTATATCCATAAGGCTGAGTAATCAGTTGTAAAAATCTGAAGTTGTATTCTTCTGAACATGGTTTTGCTGCTGACACCAAATTAATCCTCTTTTTCACTATCTTTGATCATCATCTATAATGCCTCACCTGGAACACAGCTGAACCTGCAGAAGTGGCAGTTCCCTTTGACATCACAAGTCAATAGAACTGGAAGTGATGACGATCTCCAGGGGTAATGAAATGAGGATAGGATGTCGGTGATGTCATCTTTCACACAGACCAGAAGGGAACTCCACCAATCACAGAGTGCATTGAAAGCAACAAACAGAGCTGGTGGAGACCTTCTGGCTTTGTCATCATCAGTGACTGCAGAAGTATTGCTCAAATCTATTCTCACCATCAGCACTGTTACGGAAAGTTTTCGTATTACCAACATGGTGGAGATCTTTTTTCTAGTTTCAATATGAAAGAGAGTGACTCTAATATCCTATCCATATTTCATCTTGACTATGAAGGAAGTCTTTGTGCACTTGAAAAGCAAGACAGCGTCCTTCTGCCTGCACAAAGGTTGAATAGAGAGGATTGGTAAGTCGTCCCTCCCACGGCATTTCTTATCTTTTACAGCGCTGTGCACATCCCCCCAGTACCATCTGAGCAGTGGCCCATCCACCCGGTGACTAACAGAGAGGTGGGCGGCAAGAGCCTTGGGTGGGCGGATTTATTCACGTCAGCAAAGATCTCAATTTCCAGTCGTTATATCAGGAGTGAGGAGGATGAAATCCTTGCAGAGTATGCCCAATTGAAAGTACAGTACTTGGCAGAAAAGACACATGGAATAAATTATTTTTTATTAGCTACTTTTCCTCTCACCATTTTTTTTTTTTCGTTATCACCCCAATTTGAAATGTGAAATTGTGTCTGTTGAGTTACAGTAGCCACCCATACCTGCAGTTCTTGGAATAAAATTTAATAAATGTTAGGCCATGATTCAGGAGCACTGCTGTTAAAGGGTTCCATATTGTGGAAAATTACATTTCCCTTACTATTATGAAGGAGTTGTAGGTGCTGTACAAACACCGTGTATGAAAACTATTTGGACTTTATGACATCACAACTGTACGCTCATTTGCAGATTGCTCATTGTCCACCTTCAGCACGGCTGGAAGAAATCCAAGGGTTCAGCACAGATGGCATTCAGTTATTTGTGGAGCTAGCCAGCAAAACGTAAAGCTTGGTAAAGCAATAGAGGTGCTAGAGAATGGACTTAAAACTGGATAGAGATTGTTTTTGGTACTTAAAACCACACAAACAATCTTCAAGAATTAACACTGGAAAGGTGTATGATAAATAAATAAACTGCCATTATACATACATTTTATGTAGGCCTGTTACAATTAGTAACATACTTATGGACGGCATTCTCTGTAGAGTGTGAGAAGGAGCCTTAGCCTAGCCTAGTGCTAGAATAGACACTCGTACATCCCCTGTATCCGCTAATTCCCAAAAGTTGCAATGCTTAAGCAACTGTGAAAATATGTATACATTCCTGTCCATTAGGTGAAATAAAGCCTGGGGAAGAGTTGCGTTTTAATCCAATCAAAGAGTCCATTGTCACACAAATGCATAAGGTTAAATAAATAATAACAATTACAACAGTCATTTCTCCGGACAGACAAAAGTGACTCAGCAAAATTGCATGGAGGTGAAATGAACTAGCTAATCTCTGAACCCAATCATCTTTCCGTAATTTGGCTGTCAGAAAAAAGCAGTGATTCACCACTGCATTCTATACCACATCAAAAGACGCTCCATTCTTTGCTTTAGAGCCCAGGGATAAAAGCTGAGGTCTAGTCCTCTGCCTTGTGCTGAACAAGCTGCCATTGACGTTTATTTGTACCAATTACCAATGAATAGGAAAATGAGTGCAGGTTGTAACCCTGAAACTAGGAGCTTTCAAACTAGACTTCCTCTAAATCTGGCTTCTTCTAATTTATGTGTTGGGTTAAGACTCTACAGTATATTCATTGTGATGTATATTTGAGGGGTTTTAAAGGGCATGGAATAGCTTGGGGGGATTATAATAGTCTCATTTAGTTTTATCGACTCTCTCTGAACAAAAGAGTACATTGAATTATTTATTTTTAAAATACAAGTAAAACTATTATTGTGACACTGTACTATATTTTAACGACTGTTTAATTGATAGAATATAGCATGCTTAAGGTGAACTTTGTTCAGTTTAGCCTTTTGATTACTGTAACTCTTTGAATAACAGGAGAGATTCTTACTATGCTCATTTTCTGAACTTTTAAACCTGATGAAGTTGAATGTGAGAAAATGCCTTTGCAGTGAGCACGTGGTGAAAGCTCTGCTTATGAGAACAAGCCCCCTGCCCCACAACTGCAAAAGAGGGGGAGGGGAGAATAAGGAAAACATCTGAACTTGTTGGGTTATGGCTTACGGCGCTGTGAGAATGTGGATAAAAATAAACAACCAAATATTTCTGGCAGGCTGCCTTGAGAGCAAGACTTGGGCTCAATGATGGAGGTTGTGTGGCCTGATCGATGAGACAGGTGAAATTAACAACTGCTGCTGGCCAACCATCTTGCAAGAAAATGCCTATCCGCCTGCCAAAAAAAAAAAAAACTCTGCAGAGAGAATTGGAACTGTAACACAAATGGGACAGAGCGTGAAATGGATGAAATGGACATCTCTCTTTGTACTACTGGAGTGTATGAACATCCTGCATACCCGATTTCAGGGTGGAGCTGTTATCATTTATTTCAAGAATTTCATGTTTGTGACTAATTTATAAAAAGATAAACTAATCTGTGCTTAACATCCAGTGAAACATAAATTAAATCATAAAAAGTGTAATTGCTCACCTTTCCTAAGTTGTTCCATAGTGCGGGGATATCACCTAAGGCACAAGCCTCACAATCAGATTGATTTTGCTGGACAATAATTTGAGCCCTGTGGCGGTGGAGGGTTAATGATTTGCCCCCTACATTCTGGTTTTAAGAGCTGTGGGTTTGCATTCTGGTTGAGATACAGCTATTGCATAAAACAACACAAGCATTTACCTTTGACATTGTATAATAGATCACTCTGGGCCCATTTCCTTAAGACAATGATGGTATCGTAAAAATGTGTTGTCTCAAATCGCAGAACAACTAGCAAACTAGCAATGCTTCCTGTTCACACATAAATAACTAAATTATTGAAGCATTGTGAAGGCGTGGGTGACCAAGCAGGGGAGCAAATGGGATGGGTCCGCACACTGGTGCAATTGAGCTTGAAATGTACTTAATGGTTATTGTTTTGCCAAGCATATCATCGTCAGAACAGCAATATCCCTAAGCATTGTACAGGGAATGCAAATACAATAAGCATTTCTTCCTCGTAAAAATCTCCCTTTTTCCATGCAAGCAGTTTTAGATTATACATCGTGCCACTTGGGTATTTTTTTTACAAACATATATATCCTGCTTCTAGTTTGACAATGCAGTATGTGATTTATCAAAGAATGTAAAAGATGCATTAAAAGCAACCTTGTCCCTAAGGATTGAACTAATTACTTTGATACATACACCATCTCTGTATCTGACAAGCAGAAGCACTGCAGTGAGATATGCTTGTCATTGTCTTATTGTAATTAGCCCAATCTGGAGGGACAGGTAGTCTTTAGAGTAGCATTCATCTCCCTTGCAGAAGAAAACTGAGCAGGGTATTAAAGGAAGGAGAGGGGAAGAAAAAACTCTAGACATAGTTTCCTCTGTGACACTAGTTGTAAAAAATGACAGATACATCTTTCCTGAAACTGAAGTGTGTGTGTTTGTGCTTCACGCCCATGTTCTTTTGAACATCTTCACTCTCACTGCGTCTGACAGAACCGGGGTAATCATCTCCCAGTGCTCCAGAGAACTGCAGCCTCTCGCTTTGGTTTGGAAACAAACGGAAACACTGTCAACTCGAATTCCACTTTTTATTTCTTATGTTTCTCCAGATCAGATGACAAAAACACACACACACACACACACACACACATATTGGGAGACTGGTTCACTTCGAAGGAAAAAGAGCACTCTTCTTCCATCTCCATTGTAGTTTAAATGAGGATGCCTAATGCTTGCTGGTGCATTCTGGGAAATGTACTGCACCTCATTAATGCCTCCATCTTTTACTGGGCACATTAAAGGCTCTACCATTCAGTTTGAATATAGTTCTGTTCGCTATAGAAACGATCACAGTAGTCATTTATTGTTGAAGGTAAGTATTGATCAGGTACAAAATCTTCATATCATAAATTCAAACTCGCTTTTCTACATATCTGCATATTAGTTGGTTGGTAACCTCTCCCTCTGTCATTGTATCTGAATATATGGTATTCATCTCCCACATAAGCCGCTCGTCTCTACCATGCAGTTAATGCTGCACATCCTTGAACAGTAGGGATGAGAGCATATCAAAATATTACTTTTCCAATTACAGAAGGTAATTGCATGATACATGATACCATATTATATGGTTTCCTTGGTAACTGCGTGCAGGTCTTCAGCATATTTACTCCAAGGTCTACATTGTAAAGATTGATTAAAGTATTTCGTAATATCTCTTTTTCCCAGTTCCAAAAAACAGAACTTATACAGAGCTGTGGGCAATGTTGCAATGTTGATGGTGTTTGTTTACATGTGTGTGCACATGTGCTAGTGTGTGAATGTTTGTGTGTCTGCATGTGTGCATGCGTGTGTGTGTGCATACATGCATGTATGCGTATGAGTTTGAGTTAGTCTGTGCATTCATTCGTGCATGCTTGTGTGTGCACAATTGTGCGTGCGTGTGTGTGTGTGTGCGTTATGGGTTATTAACAGATTTTGCTCATCCAACTGTAGAATTAATTAGTGGAGCATTCTCCAGTCCTGTCCTCATTTGCTTCCAGATGGTGAGGAAATTGATAACAGGTGCTTAGGCGTGGGCACTTCAATGGTCAGCTCTGCTGAGCCGCAATGATAATGGCTTGACCATCTAGGCAGCCCTTCAGACACTTTTGTAGAGGGAAGTTCACGCCTCGAAAATGCCTCAGACAGTCAAAGGCAGTCATTACAGTATATGCAATTCACAAGCGGGTCGAAGTCTACTTTACTAGAAGGGAACTGCTTATATTTGTAGAGGGACCAATACATTGTGATCTAGTGACATTAAGACATCTTCCTGGCATGGCCTCTCTCTCTGGCCGGATGGCTGGGGTAAGAGAATGAAAAGGCCTCTTCTGTTTCACCCCAGGCTGTGAGAGCGGTCAGAGCATATAAATACAACACCCATTGTTGAAAGCATGAAGAAGGAAATTGGAAAGTCCAGACTGCCAGTCACACGTGACTCATGTGTCCATATGAAGGTAGGAGATAAGAGAAAACGGTCCAGAGGACTGAATGTTTATAGGTGTAAATGTACACTGTCAACAGCTACACTGTCAACAAGGCATTGATTTCCTTACATTTGATTAAAAAACATCTCTTACTATACCTCATTATGTTGCTATATCATGTGAGGTTGTGTAAGCAGTTGGTGGTATGGCTTTTACTGCACAGGTGAAAAGTGTAGTCTTCTGTGGAGCTAGTACAAAATTGGGGCATTAGACATTCTAGGTTCTGTGCCTGATTTTCAGTGCATGTATTAATTATCTTCCCACCCAGAGCTGGTGTAACTCTGCTGGTCTCTCTGAAGCCAGGTTCTGACTGTGAATAATGCCATCTCCTCTCTTAAGACTACAGGGCCATCACCTACAGTATGTGTGATTAAGTGCATCTGCGGTAAGCAGTGAATGCAAGCCTGTACTTGGAAAATATAGCAGTTTTGCTCAATCCATCTGTATTTCCCAGGTTGCAAAACTAAATAAAATCTGTCAATGTTAATTTTCACCTTGGATGGTGCATTAATTACTGTAAACACTTCCTACTTTGATTATATTATTCAGTGTGCAATTTCAATGTCTGATATACTTTTTATTTCCATATTTCATTTCAATATTTCTTTTTTATTATAAAATCATAAAATTATAAAATTATATGTATATTTAGCATGCATCTCTGCTCCAAACTTGCCACATGAAATTGTTTATGATATTTCAGAATTCATACAGGTCTCCTATTTTCAGTTGGTGCATGTGTGTTATGTACAGTACATCTTATGTCCTTCTTTTGGGTAGCTCAAATGAAGGGGGGGGGGGGGGGGGGGGGGGGTTCCAGAGTACAGAATGTTCTCCGCATGCTAAATACCTGGGGCTTCCAGACCATTCTGTCCACTAAAATACAGGCATCCATCATCACAGATCCCTGCTGGCACCCTGCTCATCAGCACAAAGCTTGTGTTTCTCCCCACAGTGATGGTTTTGTTCTCGGTGATTACACTGGGCTCGTATCCCACATGTGCTCTGAAACAGCCCCCTCTGGATTCTCCCAATGTTTACTCCTCAGCCGTGATGTCTTTAACTCAACAACGATGGACCGAGCGGCATGCCAACGCCAGGCCAACAGCACACCAACAGCAGGCAGCTAGTGGGCACTGCCTGCCTGCAGGGAATGAGGCCAGTGTGTAACAACAGGGGAGAAGCCAGTGCACATCATAACATAGCCTCATCCCACCATGCTTGTTTAATTCAGAAATGAAAAAAAGAAGTTAATGAAACAATTTCCCGAACTTCATAACGGAGAACGCGAGCGGGCTCGTGCTGTGGATCTGCTTTTCATTAGTGTCGTGGCAAGTGTTCAGACAGGGGGTTGTCTGTCAGTCAGTTTATTAAAGATCGGATGAGTGCAATAATGTTCCATTTCACTCCCAATTATGTCACCACCACATGTGTGCTGACTCTCTTATTATTGATATGCAGATGATTATGTGAGCCCACCCCCCCCTCCCACCCCAAATTGAGTCATATACTTTATGTTGCTCACTGTATTAAATACATTTACACAAACTTAGATTGTATTTGTGATAGCTATCAATGCATATGCACAGTAAACTAAGGAAAAAACTTTGCTAGCACTTAAATAAATGCGGTGTTTAAAAAAAGTTCTGAATTTCCTTGTATGATTCAGCCAGAGGAGAGATGGACGGATCCACTGCTGAAAGTGATATGCTACAGAACAGTCATCACAAGAGCAGTATCATAATCACTACACAGTAAAATCCTAAAGGGCAGATTAACTGTTTCACAAAACAGGATTGCTGTACATCGCTTTCCACTGCTTGTAATGTGTATTAGTGCACTTTACAGGGGGGAAATAGAGATGTAAAACGCCCAAGTCTGCAGAGCAAGCAAACGACGACCCAAGCAAATACTGTCTCACTGCTGCTTTCAGCCAACCAGGATAGAGCCCATAATGATGCAATGTTTCTTAATGTGTCACATATTAAAAAAAAAACTCGAAACACATTTCACGCATTGATGAGTCAATTCTTTCAGGACCGTATAGCTCCGTTCTTTTCCTTTTTTTTTTTTTGGAGGAACAAAATGTACATGAGAGTAATAAAGTGTGTAAAATGAATCAAAGGCACTAAGATGTCCCTACCAGCAGCCAGTACTTTGGTCTCTTAAATAATGAATTAGCCGCCGATATCCTATGACGCGGCTCTGAGAAGGCTCTTCCTTTCCGAGTGAAGTAGAGCTTGAATACCCATGAATAATTCATGCTTGAGTTTGCCCATCCAAATGACTAGATATTGAAAGTCAAGTGCAAGACTATCTTTCCAACATATGAAAATATTGCTACATTGGTAACCCTATATTGAAGAAATTAAAATACTAAATCTGATAAGCTCAGAACCAAATAGTGAATGAATTTCTCACTTTAACTCCTTGTTGATTTCCCTGACCACCCCACTTCCCAGAACAACCCCCACCTATAAAAAAAAGTACGATGATGAGCTTTCAGAAAGTAGTGTACTGTCTATTTTAATTGGAGCCTGGTGTAACACTAATTCCTCGACAGGTGACTGAATGTTCTGACCAGTGAAATTTGCCTCTGTGTTCCCAAATCTGAACATCCGCCCCTAGCAGTTGAAGTTAACAGTACAAAACTGAGGCACTTGAACGTGTGTGTCCAAAACGTTTTTGTGTCTCCATACTCAATTAATATTGTTAATATTACATCTTAACCCTAACCATGATCTCAGTTTACCTACAGATTATTTGTAAATGTGTAAATCCATTTTACATCTGTTATATTTCTCCTTGGGATTGCAGAAGGTCATCGCGAGGTGGCGCTTATCCAGGATTCAGTTCATGTGAAGTGCTTTCCAGGGCATGAAAAATCGGTGCGAGATCATGTTTTTTAATAGACTAACACATTAGGTGTGTCACTGTATACTGCATGCTTTTTATGTAAACTTTCCATTGCAGATAATTATATCCAGCGCTTGAAATGTTTGGACAATTTCATATTCCTATATTCTTTAGAGATGCTGATAATGTTAAAATTTGTGACTAAACAGATGTTGCTTTTACACCATTTGAGGGGCAAGAACAATCAGAATTACACCATGATTTATTCCACAGTTTTTCAATTATTTGAACTTTAACTGAGCAGGGTGTTGAATTAATTTCATTTAATTTCATTTAACACTGCTGAAGTAACATCATAGTCTTAACTGAGTGAGCCTTGGCTATGGGAGAAGTTGAACATCTGGGTAACTTCCTGTAGCACTGAGACGGCTAGCAACAGAGACAAAGGGGCAGCGACACAAGATTCAATCATTGATGTACAGTATATAGGGAAATGGACATTGTGAAGTGTTGGGTTATGAGTTGCAATATAAATAGATGATGAAACATACCTTTTATATAAGACCGCGTGAAGCGACAGGGCCAGAGAGCAGAAAGAAGAAGCTAGAAACCATCCATGTTACTCACTGATTGCATCGTGGGCTTTTACTTTTGCACCTTCTAAAGGGCACAATACCAGTGAATGTGTAAGCTTCCCCATCCGTCTGCGCATGTAACCCCTCTTTGCACTGCAGGGACATTCTTTGCTTTCCCTGCCAGATCTCTACCATTGATAACATGCCTTCTGACCCAGTCAGACACTCCTTCTGACTCAGTTCAGGAGAAATTGTAGGTTTATTGTGGGCTGCATGACGCATCAGACAGAGATCCCACTGTTTTATCCCCTGAGGGACATATGCATTGGGATGCTATTAGTCTACACATTGTCCCATCTAATCTATTCAGCATGAAGTACAAATAACAGTATAATATAATTGCTTATTTCAGCTAAATATACTAAAACTCATTGTCTTTCGGATTTATATTAGCACTTAACATAGGAGATGCATTTTGGGTTTGCGTACAGTATTTGGGTAATCACTTTTGAAAAAGTTAATAGTAAGTATAGCCAAAGTGTGTGTGTGTGTGTGTGTGTGTGTGTGGGTGTGTGGTGTGCATGTGTACGTGTGTGTTTGCACCTGTTCAAAACATTAGGGAAATCAAAACCAGATGCATTTGAGATCAATCTTTCCCCTTGTCCATTCAAATTGATTATGTATAGCTTAGTTTCTCGAGGTGGTCTAAAGATATTGGAAAAAGGGGTTTCTGCGTAGCTAGAGAGGGGCATATGATTGAGTGGTTTCATCTAGGCCTGAACATGAGCCAATGCTCCTAATTACAGTAGTATGGAGGTTCCCCAAGTGAAAATTAAAGGGAAAGAAAACCCAGAGCTGCCAACCTTTTTAAAGTGATGTAATTACAAAAGCAAACTGAGGAATCTTACTGGTTTCTGAACACATGAGGAATTTTGGGAAATGGTAGCGGTGCCATATTTTCTGTAAAGTCTGTTGGCATTTAAGTGGCAGTGCTCTCTTTGAAATCATAGTCCATCGTCACGTGTCAGCTTTCATTGAGTGATTTGAGGTCACGCTCAGCTTCCTTTAGTGCAAAGTAATTCTTTAATTGCATGGACAAGAGAGAGAGCCCAGAAACCCTTCCTACCCAGTGGAACATATTTGATGTGAGAGATACCGCGGCATAGCGTGAAACATATGTCCTCTCTTATGACCCAAACCGATTCTCTCCATCATCCCATCCTCGGACCCCACCAACCCTAACCAGTAACATGCATCATCAATGCCATTTCTAATGTATTACCTTACAGTACATTTGCCAAAAATGTTGTCTCAGAAGGTAACCTGGATATTTTCAACATCCAACTTTAAGCATTCAACCACTGTTTGAATGTTTAGAGGTTAAACACCGTAGTTGAATCACGACCACTTGTATGGGAATCATCTTGTGCTTCCACTTCTGGTCAGGTCTTTTTTTCCCTAGTGCTTTACCATCTATAACACTTTTATCCAGCATGAACACGAGGTTACAGTAGGTGTAACATCCTCTTTGTAACTTATTTTGCTTCTGATTAGTTTGGTGTATTAAATTGTTTTCTTAGTGCAGGTATAAGAAACCTTGAAACCTATCTAGTCTTGATTCTAGGCTTTTGATTGCCTTTGTAGTCTGTTAGTCAACATGAGGACTTGTGCCAATGGCAGACAAAGAAGCCATTATGAGAAATAAGACAAAAGCAGTCAGAGATATAGTCCAAACAATAGGCTTACTAAAATAAACTGCTGCTAATGGTGTTTACTGTACATAGGTATAGTTGAGATGTGTACTTTGAACAGTTAGATTTATATTTGACATTTAGATTCATATAATGTAACATTTCCATTTACATATAATATTAACATTTATATTGAACATTTATATTAATATAATGTTTAAAAAAGTGACATTTGAAAACAATACAGCATTTTTTCTAAATGTTCAAATATTGAGCAGAATTGCAGAGTATGACAATTTTTACAAACACCGCTGCAATGCAATATAGTGTGCACCATGCATGTTGAAGAGGTTTACTTGTTGTTTGACCAAATATTAGAAATTGGCATGGCACATGTCAACTTTGATGTTATTATTTTTGGTGCCAAACATGGTGCCAGCATCTCAGAAACGGCCACAATTTTCTCCTGCCATTTTCATGTCATTCAGTCTCGGGTTTACAGAGGATGGTGTGGAAAAACAAAAACATCCACCGAGCAGCAGTTCTGTGGGCGAAAAAAACACCTTGTTAATGAAAGAGGTTAGAAGAGAATGGCAGACTCATTCAAGCTGACATTTAAGCTAACAGAAAGGCCACACAAATAACAGCTGTTTATAACAGTGGCGTGCAGAAAGTCATCTCTGAGTGCACATCAAACCTTGAAGCAGATGGGCTGTAGCAGCGGAAGGCTATGCCGGGTTCGACGTCTCTCAGCTCAGAACGGCAAGAAGAGGCCTGTGATCACCAAAATTGAATGATTGAAGATCGAAATGTTACTTGGCCTGAGCGAATCTCAATTTCTGTCAACATGCAGATAGGGTCAGAATTTGTCATGAACAGCGTGAAATCAATGGACCCAGCCTGCCTTGCGTTAATGATGCAGTCTGATCATGTAATGGTCTGGGCAGTGCTTTCTTTGCATACATTAGGCCCCTTAAGTCAAATGTGCATCATTCAATGCCACAGCATACCAAAACTTTGTTTATGTTGTTGTTCAGCCCTTTATGACCATCATTTTTCAAATGAATAATTCAAGCAGGATAATCAACACACATCATCTCAAGCTGGTTCCATAGACATGACACTGTCTTCAGTTTACTCCAATGGCCTGCACACTCCCCAGACTCTCTAACTAATCTCAAACTAAATGAGCACCTTTAGGAGGGGGTGCAGTATATGTGGCTGCCAGTGGGAACTTCAGGGACATCAGATCTCCTGCAGGTCCTGCTTCATGGGGGCACATTTTTGAATAGGGACAGGCAGCTGTGACATACGGCTCAGTCCAGAGTCCTGTGGCCTCTGCATATTGGTGTTTCCTGCTAGTTCAAGGAATTATTTTCATTCAAATTGAATGATTTTATGTTGTTATTGCCATTGTTGATTTTCATGCTGTCATTACAGTTGTTCTAACCATTGTTTCATTTTCTTTTTATGCGGGTATATCAGATATATCAGGTACTGTATATCAGAACTAGTCAAAAGAAAACTGAGAGTATTCATGCTGGACTCAACAGCCACGAAATGAAAGACAGCTTGCCTACCACTGGTCACCCTGATAGAGCAACAAACCCAACGGAACCACCCCCACCACCACCCCCACCCCCGCCGCACCTCCAAGCAAAGCAGACTTGTTTGGCCCTGCATGGCATAAGGCACGCTGACTGGCCTCCTCAGGATGGAGAACATCCTCGGCCTGCGAGCCCAGCTCACATTCCCGTCCCTCTCCTAAATCACATCCACGGCCTCTCTCACGCCTCCCAGACCTCGTTTCACTCTCTTTCCTCCCGTTTAGGACCTGTCGCTGGGCACGGAAGGGTAGGGGGATCATTTCCACGGTCATTTGAGGACAGAGACAATTTATTTATTTCTCTCTCTCCCCCTCTCTCTCTCTCTCTCTTTCCCCAGGCGCACAAATGTGTCCCGCTAGCAAAGGTGGTATTTACAGCATAATGCCCCGCCTGTTCCGCGGCCCGTTCAGCTTCCCACACTGGCTCCCCGGAGCACGGCCAGGCCTCACATGTTCCTGCCCATAGGCTGTTTTTGCATGCAGTCACCGACGACCTGCTTTGTTAACAACAGGCCGCTGCCTGTTCACGGACCGCTCTTAATGCAGCACGGTGGAAGCACGGGCGCCTCTAAACGCGCCGTGTTTTCGGTCCTTTTCATTTCCATTTTTTCCGCTGCTTCCTGGTTGCTTTCATGTCATGGCCTGTGATGCACTGTAACACTCAGACAGCAGTGTGGCAATGGAGATTAATCTCAGGAGCACACTGGGTAGAGACTGATTGCAGTAATGCCAATAACAAAAATAACTGAGTTTCATCTGTGCAAAGAGCATTACAACTCCCTTGCAGTAAGCGGTGCTGTTCATGGACTGCCTACTTTATATATATCTTGTCATCCAAAAGCTAGTGCATTGTTGCAGGCCGTTTTGTTTTTTCAAGATTTTTATTTCAAGATTGCATGTCTAGAATGTAGTGCAAGTCTGGCTGGTCTGTTGAAGCCTTTTAACTACTTTATTTACCTCTGCTACTGCACACAAGCAGGGAGATAACGGTTTAGCTAATTTGAGCATGCTTTGGTTTAAAATTGGAGCACACTGGTAGATGAGTGCAACCAGTAGTCCCCAGGGAAAATGCTGTTGTATTTGCAATACTTGGTATAAGCAATGTTGTCACCTCCCCTCTCCCTTTTTGGATTCAAATCTCACAGAAACCACATTGGCAAGCTTCAGGACACATTCAATCTATGATTTATTGTCAGATTTGTTGGTGTTTGTACAGTTCAGTACAGCGTGGTTTGACCACTGGGCAAACTGCGACCTTCAAGTCCAGCCGCGTTGTTATTGCTCAGTGTCCTGTGGAAAGCTAACCCCCTCCCCTCATATTTCATGGTTTGTATGGTTTCAAGAAGGGTCATGTTTGTTGTCAAATAGAGGTTACGGAAAAACAGCAAGTGCTTGTCTCAGGACCGAAGACTTTAGAATGCACTCTGTGTTATTAATAGCACTGTGCCATCATTCCATCATTCTGAACAGAATGCTTCCATGCCTACGGTGATGAAATATTTACAACATAAACAAAATTGGGGTTGATGTGCCAACCTGCCTTGGACAGATTTATGTCCAGACTGTCCATTATTTATAAGGCAAATGCCAAAGTGGGCTTTCTTTTCTTAGCACTGTGAAAGACGCATTTATGGCAATATTTTTACATGATGCGATTATGATAAAAGATATTACAAATTGTAAATATTACAAAATTAAGATTTCAGGGATACTTATTAGGGATTTGACCCATTTATTGGAAGCGTTTCGGTGTGGTATGTGAATGGCAGCAGTGCACATGGAAGCTCTGGGGAAGGTACCAGTTGAATTGAATGAAGGAACAGCAGTTGATGAGCTTGGTCCAGTCATCACGGTGGAGGACGGCGCAAGCTTATGCTGTCGCAATAAGAGCAGTTGGGCAGAAAAGTCTCTCATTAAGTCAGATATCCACAAGGACATAGTCCCCAGCCTGACAAGGCCCATGGAACAGCCGATAGCCCGTTTTCTGTGGGCACCCAGGCCCATTAAATGCCTTGTTACAGCCTAAACTTGCCCAGATAGAGCCATGTGAATGTTAGCATTGCCACTCACTTCTATGTAAAACCATGGATGACAGGGGTCAGGGATTCAGAGCCAAAGGAGTGGTGGGGAGAATGAGCAGGAATTATGAGGGAGAAAATGTAGATATCCCAGCAACTATCGGGCAGTCTGAAATCTGCACAAATGAGATATATTTTAGATATGTTATAAGAGATCAAGATATTCTTTAGATTTGAGACCTAATTTTCTCGTCCTTTGAGTAACAACAGAATTCTTGTCTTGCTGAATTTCTTTTTTGCTTTGAATAAAAAAATGTTTTTACAGTGAATAAGGAATTGGGTTACAGGATGTTCTATATGTTCTAGTTTTCTAAAAAGTTAGCCTTAACAGCCTTAGAAAACAGCATTAAGATTTATCTTTTAATGTTGTGAAAACAGTGGCTATCAAAACAAGATTAATTTAATCTCCTTGGTATTATAATATGGAGATTAGTACGAAGAAGACAAGAAAATAGGGATGTTTGGTTGAATGAATTACAACATGTGGTTTAAATCAGGCACATGAAGCAAGTTGTTATAAGACATCATGCTTGCACTGAAATTATTTGCTTACCTTGGGATGTCACATGAGAGAGCCCCTATAGTACAGTACATTTTCCCATTGGTACTCTGCTGAGGAACAATGCCTGTGTTTGGACAATGTGACAGGAATTTCTACATCCCATTGTCAGAGAACATCTTAACACTGCATGCCTGAGGCCAGTCCTCCATCATGTTAAACCAAGCAATTAAAGGCTTTCTTTCAATTTGCATCTAATCAGCACAATGCATATGGCTGTATGCACTAAGCCATGCTCAGAACTAGATTTACAGATGTCAATGCTGTACATAATTGAACAAAATTGTTCCTTCAAATCTTCGCCTTTGGGTTACTCCCACACATTGCTGTTGATTAGCAGTACAGTAGCCATGTACAGTCACAAACATTATTTTATTGAGGTTCATGAGAAGTTGGTGGCTAAGTTAAGGCAATTGCAAGTAAGATGAGGATGAATGTCTGGTTATATCTCCTGGTGGTGCAGATTTAGTATTTTGCATACCAATCCAAAAATAAAAAAATCTTTGCCCACAAGTGTTCAATATGTTTTTGAACAGGTTGCTTTTTGATCTGGTGCAGTGCCAGGGCATACATTTGACTCAAATAAACTGTAAGTGAAATGTCATTTTCAATCTATGCTCAAACATAGCAATTTTTTTTGCTTTTGGCAATCGCATTGTTTACCCAAATGGTTGAGTACCATCTGTTTTAATGTTCAGGCTGTTTAAGCATTTTACATTTTTTTAAAATCTGGACTGGAAGAAAATAGTCATTAGTTCAGTTGATGCTTTGAAAGTTTTACTGATTATTATTATTCTTTTCTTTATTATAAATATACTGTATAAATAAATATACTGTAGTCCTTTGTATCCTTAAAGGCATCTTTAAGTTCCATACCTTAAAGATTTTCACCTTGAGACTTGAGATTTAACTGACGTTACTTCTGTGAGTTAAATAGGTATACATATTAGACCACGGTTTCCTTAGCTTGTTGCTATCATAGCTATCAAAGCAAACGACAGCCAGTCAGTATGAAATAGCAACTTTTTTATCCTGTAGGTTGGTGGGAATCATCATCTTGAGGGTATAGGCGAGGATGAGAACAGGGGGTGTAGATGTTGTACACACGTGAGGGAAACAAGGAAAGAAGTCCTGCATAGTACGCCTTTAACTCACTGCAAAATTCAAATTTGTAAAAATACAGCGGTGTTCAGTTTGGTGACTGCTAACCCATCAAACTGCATATGTGAAGGCATTGTTTACTGTTTTATTGTTAAATATTTACTGTCAAAATTAAGCACAAATACAGATCAAGTCTTTACTGTCTCACAAACTCTGCCAGACTTCCCTGTTGCTCATCCCTTGATTGACAGAGGCCTGGCCTGTGGTGCTCACAAACATGACAGCTAATGAGCAGATAAGTATCGACAGTAGTGGTACAGTTTACACTTTCATTCAGTCACTTTTTGTTCAGTCAAAAGAACGACTCTTATGAACGACTCACTTCGTTAACTTGATTCAGTAAGGATAGAGTGCATAGGACCCCCCTTTACTTGTGTATGACAACTTGTGATTCTCATTCAGAGCTCAGTGAGTAGGCTTGCGAACTGCCTGCAACTAATGTCTATGGATTTTGGGTTTAGAATGTCCTACAACCACAACATGATGTCATTAAATGCTTTTGCACAATTATTATGTCTAAAAACATGGTTGGTTGGAGAGTAGATTATCTCATTCATTGCCACTACAGAACTTGAAATCATTAACATCATTAAAATCATGTTTCCCACATATTTCCCACTTAAAGGACCCCTTTACTTCTGTCCCTATTTTGGAACCCCTTAAGTATGACAATTAAGTTTAAAAAAACCAAAAACATAATTTTACTATTAACATGTATTTCAAGTGCTGGACACCTTATAATGTACTAATTTCACCCCGCGATATTAATATTAATATATTTTCCCTCAAAAATCCAATATTATCTCACTTTTTAAGCCGTCAATTAAAATGTAGGGGTTTGTTAGAGTTCATAAGAAACTGCATATAGTTCATAAACTGCAACACATACAGCTCCCCAAACGAGTTGTTCACAGACACTTGTTCGTTCAGTGTGAGAGCTTGCAAACTGCCAGCAGTTAATGTGTTTGCATTTTGTGTTTACATTGTTATGTCCTGCAACATCGAGTCATTTATGCTTTTTCACAATGCCATTATGTTTAAAAACATTGTTGGTTGGAGAGCAGATGATCTCATTGGAGAGTAGACTCGGTTTTATATCGTTCGCAAAACTGCAACACCACTCCCCCTCATAGGCACTCGTTCATTCAAAGACACTCGTTCGTTCAGTGGAGTGGAGAGCAACTCAGTAGTTATAGTGTAAACGGTGAATTCAGTTGGCTGTCAAAGAACAACATGCTAAACACAACAATAATTCCCATAACAGAAATGTGTATTGTGCCTTGGAGAAAATGGCGAACTTAGGGCAGAGGCGCTCTGTCAAACAAACTAGTAAAATGAAACAACTCAACAGAGAACAAACTAGCGCCTCATGAGTCAGTAAAAAGAGTAATTCAAATCCAAATTCCAATGACTCTTCCTATAGCTGGAGCAGCATGCTAAGCACAACACCAGCACATGCCCCTGCTTGAGCACACTGGACTTATCATTAAAATGGTAACGTGCCAATACCCTGCATTTTGTCTTCTATCTGCCCTTTCACCTCAGAAGGGTTTTTCTGCACTTCCTTCATATTATAACTTTCTTCATTTTTCTTTCTCTACTCAATTGTGCATATACGTATAACAGCAGTAGAGTTGGTTGTTTAAGGAATGTACAATTTAGTCTATCCTTTACTGTTCAGCGCTCGAGGCAAAGTTGCTTATCTTCTCTGCCAATTTTTTTATGTCAGCCACCAGTGGCCTTTCCCATGCTAAAATCTTCAGATATCTTATCTCCAGTCACTCTCTTTTCCAAAAGTGGTGCTTTCCGATTTTCTTTCAATCAAGATTACAGTCCATTTACTTTTCGCCAATGGAATTTTCACTGTTCAGCATAGCTCCCGCCTTCTGCCACGTTTCTTGTTTAGCCTTTATTAAACTTTACAGCATTTCTCTGATCTGTAATTTAAAAGCAATTTCTCAATTCTTATGAAACATGTTTCATCATAATTGAAAGACATTTGTGCTGCTTCTATTTTTGGCAGACGACATCATCATCTAAATGCAGGGTGCAAAGCAGTCACAGGGCCCACAGGTGAGCCTGAGGATGAGTGCATGCTGTTTAGTGGCACTTACCTGGTGTGCAGGTACCGTAGCATGGTGAGGGGTGCAATTTCAAACCACATGGTCGTTCTGTGGTACGTTATCCAGCATAGCCCCTGTGTTCATTTTTTGGTTACAGAAACAAAACTTATGTTGACTTTTCTCCAGCAAAAAAAAATACATGATTGAGGAAACAGAACCAAGAGAATTTAGTCATTTGTTTTTGTTTATTTTTAAAATCTTGAACCCTATTACTCATAGTCATGTTCTTCATATAAACTAATTTCATGTTGTCTGCTCTTTGTTTCTGATTAGTCTGTCCAACACAGTTTGATGGATTACTCATCTAAAAATTGCATCTGCGGAACCTGTGAGGTCAGATTTCTAGACATAGCCGAGACTTTGGTTTCTTTGCTGTTTGAATGCCATGTGCATTGGATCACTTTGAAAAGAGGGCACATTGTATTCTGTACATTTTCCTGCAAATATTAATCTTTTTCACGATTTCTTGACACAAAATAACATAGTTTATTTAAAGAATAGCTGTTACTCCCATTCAATTGGCCATCTTTCTTCTCCCATTTTTAAATTTGCCAATTGCACAGAAAAATATTCAGCGTTTGCTCTAATACATTTTACTGATATAGTGCCTATTTAGGCTCATATAAACCCTGTTGGTGTTGAATTGACACTGAACACTTTTGTGCACTTTTTTAACAATTGCCTAATGAAGTGATCACTGAGTGTACAGTATATACTATAGTGTATATATTAACATTGAAAACTGTGCAGTTGTAGAACAATCCCCACATGTACACAGTTTTTTCAAAGAACACAAGAACCCATTACTTATGAAACATCTTCGTCCCATGATTCTCACAAGAAAATCAGACAATTTATTAATAAATGTATATCAAAGCTGAGCACTATACTCCCAGTTCAGTTATGATTTTTTTATTGCAACTCCACTGTGTGGATTAATGACATTCATCAGTGAGTCAAGTTCCAGCAAGAAGGGCAACCCTGCCCAGGTCAGAACAAAAAGATCCTACTGAGAACAGAGCAGTGTGTTCTGCTATAAAATGAGGCTCTGTCCTGGTTTTTTTCTTTCATGCAAACCAGCATGTCATTTAAAGGAGAGCAGTTCACCATTTTTTTTATATTTTTACAAATATATTTAGACAGGTTGAAAGCTGATAGAGAAGGGGTCACATAACATACATGGGAGGGGGGGATTTCCTCTCAAACAGTGCAGGGGAAATTTTAGAGTTGTCCGTCCTACAACTGCACCAAACATCTTTCTCAGATTGATATAAGCTGAAATGTCATTGCTGGGAAGATTGCCTGAATGGAGAAGCATGGTAGGCTGTTGTGGAGGAAGGGAAATGGCGTGAGAAAGAACCTTCAGGAACACAGAAAGGCAGTTGCTCTAACTAGTTTTAACCCACTGGACATGTAGTCTACCAAGGGTCACCAAGGCCAACCAATCAAGTTCAACATACGAACGTATGTGCTGAGATTTCAGTGGAAATAAAGCGGGCGAGTGAGGTAGGCCTGGGGAAGATCTCCTGTCTCCTGAAAGGCCTGGGGAGAGATCCGTTTCCAGACTATTCAGTGTGCAATTGTATTGTTCAGGTGAATCGATGAAACAGCAAGAGCCACACCACAGGGCAGCTCCACATGGTCTGCGGCCTTCCTTACAGGGAAGGGGTGTGTGTGAGAGCGGTTACAGAATCTGATTCTACACCTGGGGTCCACTTTCACACTGGCTTTGGTTCAATCTGAATTTAGCAAGTACTATTGCT
The DNA here is from genome assembly GCF_963514075.1 of Conger conger. NCBI lineage: Eukaryota > Metazoa > Chordata > Actinopteri > Anguilliformes > Congridae > Conger > Conger conger. The sequence goes on from NC_083771.1 coordinate 33,112,738, forward strand.
TTTTAAACAGAAATACATCTTTTATCAATTCAACTGATTGAATTTAAACAAATAGGTTACTGACATTTTTACATTATTGTAATGTAATTGCATGTTTTCAATTACATTGCTATTATGTACAGGATTTGTGTGTGATAAAGGATATTTTAGATACAGAAATGTCTGCCAGCATTATAATAGGGGTATAGAGATATTCTCAGGTTTCTGGTTTAAGGCAAGGAAATACAATTAAGCTAACTCAAGTGCAACTTAAGGTAACCTTAAAGCAACTTATACACTGATGTTATGTGTCCAGATGTTATGAGTACTGCCTGATTCTTTTTCTAAATATTTTACTTATTTTATGGTGGCATATGAGATCTTATGGCACTTGCAACCTGAGACCTTTACATTCAATGAGAGATGTACCAGCACAATATAAAAGCATATGTACATTGATTATTGTGACTAAACATTATGATTTTTTTTTTTCATATTTACAATCCATAGAAACACATTATTTTTCCTTTGTACTGTATGTTTCACATTACACAGTAAAATGCCATGGTAATGTCACCAACAGTATACGCCAGTCTGAACAACATTGGTTTAATCATGAAAAATAGAAAACATGCCCATTCTCCACACAGTTATGTTCACTTAGAATGGGGAATTTTCAATAATGTTTAATGGATAGATAAACCTCCGGTCCTTTATCAGCCGAGGGTGGTGTGCTCGTGGCAGCACACACTGACCTGGAATCAGTCTGGAGTCTGGACAGTAACACGCCGCAGAACCTGGCCGTGAACCAGGGCAGCTTTTGTCAGCTTGATTCTGATTGTGCTGTAAGTGTGACAGCCAGCAGAGAACACAGCCTGTATCCGCTCTCCTGCTCCAGTTCTGTGAGAGCCATGGAGCAGTCAGGCGTCTAACGTCCCATGGCTGAAAGAGGCTGCACAGGTATTTACACAGCACACAAAAACATCGCAGAATTCTATTTTCCTGACTCTGTGGTGTCTATTGAAATAACACCAGCTGGGCACCCCTCCCCACTCGGCCTTGTATCAGCGGGAAGTCTCCTCCGTGCTTTTTGTTACTGTGTAAAGCTGCAAGCATTGACAACGCCATGACTTCACCACGTTTACACCGTGTTCTTAACATTTCAACGTACTCTGTTCTGTTTTGAGCTTACAAAGGTCATTCTGCCGAACCACTGTGTTACAAATATGAGTTACAAGGCTCCTGAAAGAACATGGAGAATTAAAGCATTGCGGTGCAGCAGGCTCTCTGTAGTAACCTCCTTTGCTTGCCTCCTGTTTTAACAAACACAGACTAGGAGACAGATTTGGATCAATCAGTCAACAATAGGTCTCTCAGGAGTGGATTAGGTATTTCTAGTGTTCCTGCAGTGTGTAATCAAAACTTTACCATAAAGAAATCCATCTTATGTTGTTGAACATAATTCCTTCACATGCTGTAATTGTGTTTACTTGAGATTCTCATAGCACAAAACCAAAGAAAGAAGGAAGGAGTCATTGCTTTACTCCGTTACCATGGTAGAAAAATAACATTAAAATCAGGGCAAGATTTTGGAAATGTACTGTGAATTTCTATGGAAACAAGATTGAAGGGTACATCCATATTGCTTGTAAGCATTTTGGCTTGGCATACACTGTATGTTCCAATGCATTGTTGAAAGAGACACACAGGCCAGAATTCAATCAACATTTGTCCTTAACTGTGAATGCAAGTGTCCATTTCATTGTTCACAGACACACATAATTATCAAAGTAACTGCGTTTGTGTAATGAAATTAAAAATCTAATTCAAGGTTAAGGACAAATGCTGATTGGTTCATCTCTACTGGCCAGAATTCATTCTCAACAATCTGAGTTTCAATTCTTTTTACAATTCATGTTCCTTTTAATTTTTAAGCCAGACATGCATGAATAAAAAAAAGTTAATTTAACAGACCGTCCACCTTTTAAACTGTCAAATTCTTTGTGAAAGTAGTTGGCAGCTGACAAACCCTACACTGTGTGCTGTCCTGTTTATAGGGCTTGTGTATTTCAGGCTGCTGAATGTATGCTGTTGCCAGCTGAACTGTCTAATAATACACAGTCTGTGCTATTTAACTCCCACTTGAAGCAAAGTTGGTGCCGGAACAGACGATGAGAAGCACTGCTGTATGTGGGAGACAGGTGACATAAAGCATTATGTGGGAGAGAGGCTCTCATAAGCCTATTTTGAAAGTAAAGACAAAAAAGCAAAGTAGCAGGTCCACTCATAGAGGCCTGATTCCAGCATTGTGTTTAGCCTGTTAGTTCACTGCCCTACCAGCACGCGGTACTACTGCCTTTTAGCGCCACTTTTGCCTTCCCTGTTGCACTGCACTGTAGTTTCATCTGCAATGCATTATATGAAACCAAAGTCTTTTACAAGCCACATATTTTATTTTGTCAATTTTTAAATGTGCTTTCATGCTGTTCTCCAGTCCATATATGTAAATCTTGTTTACAAACAAGACAAACAAACAGAAATGACAAACTAACCAGGGATTAGGGTTATGCTAGAAAGTATGTTTTCCTTAACAGATAAAGAAACTGAATAATCTATAAATCATCAATAAATGATAATAAAAAAATAATAATAATAATACATACTAATACATACTCTCAGAAATAAAGGTACATAAGTGCATAAAAAAGCACAAATTGTTGTCACTGGGGCGGCATCCTGTAGGTACATACAATTGTATCCCTAGCCAACAATATATGATTAATTTAAACAGTTTTTGCTTGGACAACGTACTCATTTGTTGTCAAAGAAAACATTATTTAACTGTCAGGGTACTTTTGATCCTTGACAAACAAAAATATACCTCCACCGCAGTGCTCCTGTGTAATTTTGCCTCATTGTGGGTATATGCAGGTAAAAAAACAAGGGGCTGTTTTTTTTTTATCATTAGTGCTGATTTTATTACCTTTGAATGTGAAGACATCCAAATAAGAGTTACAAGTCAAAAGCTGACATAGTGACTTGAGGCAAGTAGGGTTCATGAAATTAAGGGCCCACAAACTTGAAAAAGTTTCCTGTGTGTGTTCATCTCTGTCTGTCTGGTGCTGTGATTCTTCTTTAGTTGCTCACAAGCTCCTTCCTTGTTTCTCATATTTGAGCTCTAAGATCAGACAGAACAATAGAATGAGTCAGCCAGGCATGTTCTGCTGCTTTATATCAACCTTGTTTGTTGAAAGGCATGCCCTGCTCCACAACCCCGAAGAAGTCCAAGGGCTCCTCCTGCTGGTGAAATGTTGTATTCAACATGTGGGCTCTTGCTCCATAACATATATTTTGAAGGCTTTTGAAAAATATCGGTTTGTATTTTAATGATTTTTCATATTTAGAGAATTACATTTTAAATATTATTATTACAAGATGGATAAAAGAGGTTGGCACATTAATTCCTGACGATAACCCGTGCATTGTTTGATGGAATGAGGTCAACATGGTGGGTGGGTGTACCAGGCTCTTAAATGATCTTAACCTGTTCGTAAGTATTATGGGTTTTATTTGTCTCATGAAACCCTGATGAAGGGTGCAGTTAAGAGAGAACAGAATGTCCTCCTCTCGGCTTCAAGCACCAGAAGGTCTCTTTTTCCTTCAGGACTGGGCTACATACAGCAAAACACAGCTTTATCAGATTTAAAGGGTCAGGGAAGAATTGCACTTTTCAGTTTTCCCAGTGTGTCTTTTCTGCCTCTGTAAAATGTACACTGTGAACTTCTATGTAGCAATACAAATACATTGATTGATTAAGGATGATAAAATAGCATTTTTCACAATCTCAAAGTGCATTACAGTGAAGGGCAAGTTCAGCAGGCCTATACACTATGTTGTACAGATATGCTGTGTGTTATATAAATATATATTTGTTTTTATTCATGTGATCAGTCATACAAATTTGCTCTTTCTTCATTTCTGTTACCTTTAATAAACCCTGAGACAATTTATGAAATTAATTCAGTAAAAAAGACAACATCCAAATGTACCTAATGGATCATATGAATTGGCACACTGGAGACATCGGCGTCCGATTTCCTGGCTTTGTTTAAAAACTGAATTTAAGAGTCTATATGCAGTATACAGTGCATTCTTTATCTTGAGCAACAGATTTTGGATTTACATGCATTTACGAAAATTAATACTAATCATTGTACGATATGATGTCATACTCAGAAAACACCACATACACATGAAGATCAAAATGTAGCATTTTATTGTATTTTTGTAATTGGAGATAAAATGCAACAGGAGAAAACCTCTTGAGACAGTGTACAAAGCAGAGAAATTATAAAATGGTAAAAAAAAAATATATAAAAAAAACACATTGTGCTAGAAGAAAAGACCAACACACCAAGAAGAAGGAACAAATGGCAGCAGCATTCTTCCCTTCAGACGGGTAACAGGTCTGTGAGACAGGTAGCGTGAAGGTGAATTTTGAGCAGTGATGTGTTCTATAAGGTAGACTGGGTACTTCAAGTAGATACACTTATAACCCACGATAAACTGGTAGCAATTCCCACTTAGAGTGCATGCTTAATGGAACTGCTGTACAGTGTTTCACAATCAAACCAGTCCAGCCTGATAAACAATCAGTCTTGAGCATAGCTCACCAGGAGCAAACGGTTTCAATGGGATTTTCAGACATGAACTAATGCACATAATGTGAAACCACTTCACAGCGGTATATAGCCTACAGCAGTTGGATACACGTCAGAAGGTTGAAAATCCTGCGTTCTGCCGCATTAAAATGCTGGAAAGTTTACACCATGGGAGCCTCTGCATATATCCCTTGCAAGAAATCATCAAACCAAAAATCCCAGGCCCAAAAGATAACACAGTTGAAAATATTTCCTTGGTTCACCCTTGACGTAATAAATTATAATTATGCATAATATTTTTTTTCTAATATTGATGCTTCCAGAAATAGATACCTTCAAACCACTATAAATGACACAAAACAAAAACGGTTCAGATTCACTGTGGAAAACTAGCCACATAATCCACATGCATAGAATCACCGGCGGGGGGAAAAACCATGTCTATTCTGGCAGGTGTGTCAACATCTGTCTCTTTGTTTCAGCCTTCACAACTGGCTCAGCTCCACATCTGCTATTAATCAAGCCCAGGTGTTCACTAACTGTACAGCACAACTGCCTCACTCGGAACTGTTAGTTCTTTCGCATGTAACCGTGACTACTGATATTTCATAGATTAAGTTGCTTTCATTCAAAATGAATGATTAATGTCTGAGCATTTTATATTTTAAATACCTGTACAACACATTATGCTTCTGCTAAATTATATATAGATAGGGAATTTCTGCGTCTGGCATTACTCGAGAGACATATTTGAAAGCAATTTTGTGTTAAAATGTTACTAAAGTGTATTATTATTATTATTATTATTATTATTATTATTATTATTACTATTTAATGGACATTGACAGAATTATTGACACCCTTGATAAAATTTAAAAGAAAGGGCTGTACATGGATCTTTACAGTTGTCTGGTGACTTTTTAGTACAGTAAAAAACAGTTTAGTATAAATTTTCGTGTTTTGATTCTTCAGAATATTTTCTGAAACTTTCTAGAAAACATATTGGGCAAGCAGGCACACTGTTCAGACATGGACTGTGAGAATATCCCGCCCTGTTAGGGACATATACAGCGCTGTACACAAAGTGTTCCCCAAACAATGGTGAATAAACATTTAAAACTGATGTGTGCAGTTAATCACTTCTCTGCAAATTAGCATGCATAACATTTTATATCAACCCAATTACATGCCATGAGCTTCAATGCATGCTAAAGCTTTTTTTGTGTGTCTATTTTACAATATGAATTGCTTGCTTCCTAGCATCTGAACAGTAGCCAACCAGCTGTAAGTATAGTGTTATATTAAATACCGATAAAGACAGGGAAAGCAACCAACTGTATGAACAGAAAGTCTACTCTACCACAGACGGCACAAAATAGGAAATAACAAATAACAGCTAAAGCTAGGTTTTGAAACAGCCTTGGTAGCTGGTTGACCAGTTAGACCAGCTCCATACTCAACAAGCAGATGTGAACTAGTCCAGGACTGGGTAAGAATAGAGAAGCTAAGCCCACATAAGGGGTATGTGGTTGAGAAGGCACTGGGTAAATTCATAAGTTCTCTGCCTTTCCATTAGCTTTTCCAGTGGGATGTTTTTCCACTGGTATGCATGTGTTGACATTGTCTGCGCAGTGAACGGTGTGAAGCTCAGTGACACAGGGAAGGCAGAAACGTCTTGTGCCTGTCTTGCCTACCCTGACAGCAAATTCCCGCAAAACAGCCCAGAGGCTACCGCACACTACAGGCAGCTGCCTTTAGCTGAGAACGGTGGAAAATGAAAAATGTGATGCCTGGATGCATGTTTTTGTCCCCAGTAATAACACTTTATCTCAGCTCACCTGGCTTCTCATGTCTAACTGCTTTCTCACACTGTTGGTGTAAGGGAAACCAAGCACACAGAGTTAGTTGCAAATTACTTTGCTAACTGAGCAGATTGGATTGAAACCTTGGTGGTTGAACGTGCGCTTGCAGAACAGGAATGCTTCACAAATGTGTGTAAGTGTGTACTCCCCTTCAGCACAAGCAGGTTTGGAGCATGGAGGACCTTCACAAGACGGGGGCAGAAATGTGAGATCATTCTCAAACATATACGGGCGCTGCGGAACCCTGTGGTGTTTTGCTCTCTGTTAAAGCTGATAACGCCCGCTAACTCTCAATCAGACACTGACAGCTGTGAGGAAAGGAGTGAAGAGACAAGGACAGCTAAATAAAGCAGTCGGAGAGATAGGGGAGAGCCCAGCAGCAGACACAAACTGAACTGCGAGCAGGCACAGACCAGGTCAGATTACCAGTGCATTTCTACTGGTGATCATGGAACAGCTAGCATCCTCTCACTTGCTACTATCCCATTCCCTAACCCAGATGGTGGCTGTCAACTAGCAGACGGTATGAAGACAGCCTTTGTGTTATCAGTGATGCTGATGAAGTCTACCTCTTTCTGGCCTGCATTGGACTATGAATTCTGTCCGTTGAATCTGGATCAAAATCACATCAAAATCAACAGTTGTAATGAGTCCATTAAATGAACTTACTTACCCGGGTAGATTCTGTTGTATTCTGTAATTTTAACTTCTAGAACTGTAAAATATATCAAACCAAGAGGTTCCTAAAATATCTAGCAGGAAGTTATTTCTTGAAAAATGTATTTTGTCTGATGGTGGTCTCTCTTCGGGTGAATATCTGTCTATTCTCAGTGTCCATTCTCCTCCCTTGAGAAAGCCTGGGTTTATGTCTCCCTCTGGTGGCTATTCTCAATAAATCAATCTCATCCTTTGTTTTCATTTTGTGACTAATGTCCATATTGCTAGCAGCAGTAATCAGAATGATTTCATATTAAAGCATTTGTCTTGCATTAGTCAAAAGGAGGCATTTCAGGCATTAAGAATGAGGAGTATTTGATAAATCCTCATATGTGTGTATTGTCAGCTTCACAGACACTTGCATTGTTTATTTTCTCACCTCAGTGATGCACATTTATTTAGAGAACCGTAAGATCCAGCTATGACCAGCTTGAAATATCAGCTACCAGCTGTTTCAAAACATTGCTTAAAATGGTCAAACCATGTTGAGTATGGAGCTTGTCTAATTGGTCAACCAGCTACCAGCTGTTTCAAAACCTAGCTTTAGCTGTTATTTTAAGCAGGGAAGTCTTTTTTATTTCTTATTTTGCGCTGCCTTTGGTCGAGTAGATGTTATTCAACATAAAACTATACTTACTGCTAATTGGCTACTCTTCAGATGCTAGGCATCAAGCAATTCATATTGAAAAAAAGACCGAAAAAGCAGTAGCATACATTGAGGCTCATGGCATGTCATTGGCTTGATATCCACACTGCCATTTGTCTGCCGGATTGCTGTTCCTGGTGATTAACTGTCATGTAGGGGTTCGTTTCAACCCGAATTTGGCACGCCTAATTCTACTAATTAACAGCTCAATTAGATCTCTAGCTGTTGAATGACGTGTGCTTAAAGTTAGAGCAAAAACCTACTGGAAGGTAGACCACCAAGAAGAGGGCCATGTTGTGTTTAAACAGAAACGGTGTGGCACGTAGTACGGTTTGCTCCTCTGGCATCTGAGAAATCCTTATCTAGGCTTTATAACATATGTCTACGTCATTATTGTGTGGAATCTTATTTGAGTCAGTGTAACAAAGAGCCCCAAAACAAATAATTGCTTTTGATAAATGAGCACACAAGTCTTTGCATATAAACTATCCAAAAACACCATTGAAAAACCTTCATCCACCCCCAAAAGCCTGGAATCTTAAGTGAATGAGCAACGGACTTTATTTTGTTTGCTTGAGACACTGCTCCTTCTGCCAATTCTAACTTTCTCTAATGCTAATGCTTGTAGAGGTCACTGTCTATCTCCTCCTCAAAAACATCTCCCAAGTGAATTGGAAGTGGGCTCGCATCTGCTAAATTCTTAATGTGCATGTTAGTGCTTTCAGATAGTCATTCATGCCGAGGATGAATGGCATATACGTAAGCATGAATACCAGACTTTTTTCCTTCTCATTCTTCTGTTATTTTGGCTTTTTGGGTGATTAGCTTGTCTGTGTGTCTGTACACATTCTGTAATCTTCACTACTCATTTAAGTCCCCCCGGCTGTGTGAGGGGGAGAGTAAATATTCCCTTCTGAAAATTCCTACCTGGATTCTATCTCCCTGTCCATGGCTTCCCAGGTACAACATTCCTCTTCCCAGGCACAGCGGTAGGAAGTCCAGCATTCCCGTTCATGCCTTGCCCCACCCAGCAAATACTTCCTGTTCAGTATTCCCTCCCACATGGCCCTACCCAGCCATAAGCCCAGCTTCCCTGCCCCCACCCAACCCAAGTATAGTACACTTAGTGCATTATTAGGTACACGTCACAAAGAGGATTTCTGGAAAGAAATCCAGGCATGCTAAGCTTTCTATCAGTGGAATCCCCATGTATTGCTTTTGACTGCAGGGCCCAGATCAAGTGCTCTCCCCAGCAATGTGAACATCTCCTGATCATGGCCCAGGAGGACATTTTAATGTGGCTGCATTGGTGGACTACATTAGGAGAGATTCCTTTCACATTTATTCCGATGTGTCGATTGTCTATGGGTTACTACTCAAAGTACTGCCACATGTCTAGAGCTGAGCTACGGTAGTACCTTGCCAAACAAAATCACTCAATTCCCTACAGCATACTCAAATATTGCTGGGAAAATAAAAACTGAAATCTGACACGTTGGGCACATACTGTTCTGAAAATGGTACAAATACAGTTATATCATTATAATTCAGCTAAACTCACAGGATGCCAGCCACTCTCAGGGAGCCTGTTTCACTGGCATTGTCAAATCTTCATAAATATAGAGAACTTCATTTCTAAATGCATACTGAAAATAGTATTTTCAGATATACAAAATTCAGTGGGGACTCAGCTGTCAAAGAATGTAAAAAGCCTCCAAGCCTTTCTCATGAGGGATATTGGTAGGGAAGTTATGTCTAAATTGGTTATAAATGTCATTGCCTATATCACAACCATTTTGCAGACAGCTAAAAAATCCCATGTGTCTTTCTGTTAACTGGGTAAATCTTTTTTTGTTTGATTAACCAATGGCCATAGTTGTTTATTACAGTTTGTTAGTGCTAATAACATCAAGGTCAGAAATATGTGCATACTTTATTGAGTAGAAGGTGCCAGAAGTCCAATGGTTTATTTTGCCAACAGAAGAAAAAAGTGGTGGTAATCCAAGTTGACAAAATTCGGACAGCAACATCCTTCGCACCATTTAATTACAGCTAACACCTTTTCCACACAGAAACTCGGGCTAGCTGTGATTAAATGGTGCAAAAGGAGTTGCTGTCTGAGTGTTTATTTTTCACCTGCATACTTTGTCAAGTTTTGCACACTTTTTATTTAATTTATTTTGTCATTTTGTGAGCGCAAACATTTTTGCAGAGGACAGTGGACTTTGAAACTTAGCAGTGCCCCACCTGGGGACTGAGCCTACAATCTTGGAATCACCAGCCCAGTTCCCTTATTGGTTATACCACACTGCAGTTCACAAAGCGGGCAGGACTCCAAATGTTCAGTACTGTTTATTGAGTTTTGCACATGTAAGACCCTCAGTTGTGCCCTGAACGGGCTCACTTCTTAAACTGGGGGATGGGGTCAGGGATCTTGATATCCTGGCCTTTCTCCAGCTTCTTCTCACACTCAATCAGATGGTTGACTCCATCGATCAACAGCTGGACCAGCTCCACCTTAACAAAAGGAACACATGGCATGTGTGGAATTGTGGGAATGGTCACACTGTCTCCTCTATTTCTGCCAGGTGCCCCTTGGCTGTTGAATGCATATGACCATTAACCTGACCATCAATCAATATTAAGTAATGGGTGGTACAATATAAGTGGCAGTGCAATTGACTGTCTAGCAATGGCTTCCTTGTCCAATCTTATATTTATTTTTAAACTAAAGGCCCACGCCGTGCTGTGCATTGCAGGCTAAGGATGAGTCCACACAATGATTGCTTATCAGACTGTTATTCTCTCTATTGCTCTGTTTGAGACCCGTCTGAGATTTTTGGAAGGGCATATTTTCATTCCCCGTATTTGGAAGGTCTCCCTGACCCATGTGAGGAAACTTGTTCTGGGGTGTGACAGTACCTCGGATTTGCCCAGACGGTCGTTGTTTGAGATGTCGAAGGTGTCGCCTGTGGCTGCCGTGTCCACACCCCCGGTGCCTCTCTTCTGCAGGCGCAGGTTATCCAGGATCTTGGAGAAACGCGGGTCCTGTGAGCAAAAAGGTTCAGGATTCATAACCCTAAAATGCCCCACTCCATGGGGATGTCCGCGGGCTTAGTGCATGCTGCTCTGGGACAGGTGTTGGGGCCTACCTTGCTGAGTTTGGGCAGGCGCACATGAACCCCTGCCCGTAGGCCGGTGCCCAGGTTAGAGGGGCAGGTCAGGATGTAGCCCAGATTCTCATTCCACATGAACTCCCAGCCCCGCTCCTGTATCAGTCTCTCCACCTGCAGAGTGAGAGACAAACTGTGTTACTCTCCACACACTCATCAACTCTGACATCCAGGAAAAACCCACCCAGACAAATAAGACTTGAAGCAAATAAACAGTACAGTACATGACCAACAAATGGGGAAAAGATCTAACAAATTTTCAGGAAGCAGCAGCAAAGGCATTAAGAAGAAATTCATCCTCCATGGCCTCATGCCTTTTATTTGTGTCTAGTGAAATCAAATTGTCAAGTCTGAATTTGTTTTGAAGAGTTTTGTGACCATGGCAACGGTGGATACAGAATGCCTTGCAGTGGATATGCATTCAAATCTCAAAAAGTCTACAACATATTAGTCCAGGTCCCTGTCCTGCATACAAAATCTCTACTTACAATGCCTTCAGTTTGTGTTAATTAAATTCATATTCATCAGTGCTCACGTTACTGTTAGAACTTTGTTAGCATAAATGCTAAAACTAACCCCAGGGGTGTTAGATGTGGTGGACAGGGTGAGAATACGGTACCTCTTTGAGGCCCCGGCAGAACCTGTCAAACACCCTTTTCATATTGCCCCCTTTCTCCATGGAGATGACCCGAGTGTGATCCTCCTCATTGATCCATATCAAGAAAGTCTTCTCATTGTTGTGCCTGTAGATTGGGAATTACCGAAAGTTACCGAAGTAGAGACTCAAATTTCTGAAGGCACTCTGGCCCAGGTAATGGTTGTCAAATACATGCCGATGGTCTTTAGTTTGTATTATTGGTATTGAACCTATGGTACATTAGTTAAAATTGGTTAATCATTGTAGGCGCTGTGCACAGTATAACAATAGAGCTGTTCCAGTGTGTGTGGCTCAGGAGATATGAAAAATATAACCATTCAATGACAGCTTAAAAGCTCAGTGGTTACCAACAATAGCAAACACAGGCGTTTCTCTGGACCAGTGCTACAAAGGGTGACAGCAATCTATCATGCATTAATAAAATACATATATTTTTTCCTGATGAAACAAGCCTCATGCAGCATACCAGATTCCCCTGGCATCCGGCCAATCACGGCCCATCCCTGCGCATGTCAACAAGGGGGACACGGGCTTGTCAAACAGGAAATGGTCCTACAGTGGGTGGGGCCAACAGAGGATTTCAGAGAGGTGGTTGAAATGGAAGAGGGTCAAGGACAGGTCAGGAGGGTGAGCAGCTTAATGGTTTGCTGGTCTTGTATGGGGGAGCAGGTACAACCTGCTGCCATTTCCTGATCAACCTCAAGCTTCAACTAGCTAGCAGGAAACTGTGCACAAAATCCAAAGGTAAATAAATATGACATTATTTTCATGTTCCTATGTATTTCTATGGGGCAGGGCTCATAGTAAAAATAGCTCCAGGATATCTCATACAGAGTTAGTGCCAGTCCCTTATCTGATATCACATCGCTTGTGTTTACTTCCAGTGTTGGCAAATCATCATGTGTTACGTTTCACTGGTCCCCGCAATAAGGATAATGAGGTTCGATTTATTTTGTCTCTGAGAGGGAGCTTGAGCAGAATGGGCCACCTCCCATCTAACCTACAGTGTTAATCAGTAACTATGAACTAACACTGATTAGTTATGTTAGTTTTATTCATATAATATGATATAATATAATATAATATAAAATAATTTACTGATAACTGATCTGTATAGATATTAATCTATCCAGTATCACTGGAAGGGAAAGTGACAAAGCAGCTGGCCAAAATAGGGGGGTGGCGGACAGACACATCCCTCACTGACAACAAGACGGAGTGAAATCAGAGTTAGAGTTTTCATCTTGTCTGAACGTGGTGTAACAGCTGCAGGAGCAGGAAAGGGGACAGGAGAGATGGGAGGGACGGGTGCGACAGGGTGGGGTTGGGCTCTGTAGACCAGGGCTTCTACCAGGGCAACTAGGCACTTGGCTTACCAAATGCCCCGGGCATCAGGCCAGTCTCTGGCCATCCCTGCTGCAGTGAGCAGAGGAGAGACGGGCTTATCAAAGAGGAAGTGCTCCTGAGGATGGGCCAGTGTAAGAGGAACACAGAGTCAGACCGAGGCGAACCACTCCAACAGACAAACCACAGCACATGTGACAATGATCCTCCCCTATTATAATCATCATCTCATTCTGATAACTCCAGAACAATAGAAAGAACTGGCAGCTTTGCACTAAGAACGTTCTATTCTGTGAAATTTATGGCTCAAGAAACTAGGTGCTAATGAATTGCCTAATGAATTGCTGAGAAAATTGGTCCACCCTGGAGAGCAGGGTGAGTGAAATAGCCCCCTGTGCTATGTAACCTGAGTGCGGGGTGGGCGTCTGTGCTATGCAGCCTGAGTACGGGATGGCCTTCTGTGCTATGTAACCTGAGTGCGGGGTGGGCTTCTGTGCTATGCAGCCTGAGTACGGGGTGGGCTTCTGTGCTATGCAGCCTGAGTACGGGGTGGGCTTCTGTGTTATGCAGCCTGAGTACGGGGTGGGCTTCTGTGCTATGCAGCCTGAGTACGGGGTGGGCTTCTGTGCTATGTAACCTGAGTGCGGGGTGGGCTTCTGTGCTATGCAGCCTGAGTACGGGGTGGGCTTCTGTGCTATGCAGCCTGAGTACGGGGTGGGCTTCTGTGCTATGTAGCCTGAGTATGGGGTGGGCTTCTGTGTTATGCAGCCTGAGTACGGGGTGGGCTTCTGTGTTGTGCAGCCTGAGTACGGGGTGGGCTTCTGTGCTATGCAGCCTGAGTACGAGGTGGGCTCTGGAGTGTGGAATAGGTGGTGTTGGGGGGCTCACGTCGATGAGCAGCTGCTGCTCCTCCTCGGTCATCTCCCCCAGGCTGTAGTAGCGGCCGGCGAGGTCGTCCTTGAGGCCGGACAGGGCCTGCACGGCCACGCGCTCCACCTCGCGGCGCTCCGCGCGGCTGCAGGCCGGCGGCAGGCTCAGGCCTCGGATGCTGCGGCCCGTGCGCACGCGGGACGACAGCACGTAGTTCTCATCGAACATCCCTGAGGTTACCTGCAAGGGGGCGCGAATGGGGCCAGGGGGGTATTCCACAAGGCAGGATTACTGAGTTAGCTGGATAACTGCACTGAATAAAACCCGGAACCCTACCAAATCTGGAACTCGCACTCTGGAACAACTAAAAAGAGCTATTTACTCAGCACTGTTATCGAGTTAACATGCTTCCTGAAATCCTCCCTGGTCCATTTAACAACCCAAATCATTTGCCCTCAACATTTAGCCACTTTACATTTAGCTAATTACATGAATGTATGCAGTCACTTATACAGCGTACTTTCTTTTTAACACATACTATCACATAACACATACTATCAGTCTGTACAGCTGGATTTATTACTGAGGAGTGCCTTTGCTCAGGGGTGAAATGGTAGCCCCACGTGGAGAAGGGAAAGCAACAGGGGGAATAGTGGAGGGGAGACCACACCTTAGAGCTGTCCAGGTCAGTGGGGTGCTTCATGACCCGGGGGTCATAGCCGTTGTGTCTGTCTGCGATGACTGGGTTGAAGATGTCAGCAAACACCTGCAGGTTGCAGTGACAGGGTGTTCATTAACAGAACAAACTCTACATTTGAGTGATTTACTAAGTGCAAGCGTAATTTGTTTCTGTACATTACTAAGCATAATTTTACTAACATTACTAACCATAATATTATAAACATCTCATTGCACTTGATACTCTTACTGGATTGTTCGATTTTCTCCCAACAAATATTTGCTCTCATCTCTTACTTTCTCTATAGCATGCTCAATTTGCCATGGCAATCTGTGCAATTAAACTATCTTTGTGTTCTGTTACAGCGGATTTCACCAATCAGGAGATGTTTTTTATTTCATTGTGGTCATTTTTGGGGATTTGACAAAAAGCACAATTCCCCAAAGCATTGCTACCTCATAGCTCTCCTCATCTCCAGCGACCATGCCCACGGTCTTGATGAAGGGGTGCCCAGGGTTGTCCACCCCAGTCTGAATGCACTGGTCCAGGCTCCAGTTGTTGGGAGTGAGCTTGTCACGCAGTTTGGCATAAATTGCTGGGGTCAAAGCAGACGCCATGCAGTTGTTGTGCTTGCGCAGATCAGGGAAGTCAGAGCTGCCAGGGAATGGAGATAACACAAGTGTTATCAGAAAATAAGATTTCAGTCTCACGTTTTTTATTTAGATTTGGGAATATATTATGGGACCTCATGAAGGTCGTCCAGTTAGAACTCTAGTCCAGTCTAGTGTCCAGTATGGCCATGCAAGAGGTGAATGGAGTCTTGGTGAGGTATAACCTTGTCCAAGGAGGACCAGGGTTTAGATTGTCTTGAATGATTGCTTGACTCATGATTTTAGGGCTGATTTTAGGACTTTGAGGAGCCATGGATGGAGATACGCAATTGTTTTTGACAAATTAGTATCAATGGTCAATATTTCAGCATCCCTAAAATAAAATAGAAACTCAGTCCTTAACCTCCTTTTTGAATAAAATTTCATATACAGTTACTTATTTTAATCCGTATGAACATTGTCAAGAGCAGCTCATGGTCTTAGACAGCCTTGTTCCACAGTGGGACAGCAGTTTGTCTGTGCTGTTTGTATCAGAGGAATGAAAGTGCACTGGAGATGACTGGTGATCTTATGTTACCAGCTCCACCTCCTCACCTTTGACTCAATTTCTCTGAGGCTCAGCTTATCCACTGGCCTTTCCACACAAATAGTATCCATCTCAAATGAGTCAATATTTCCACTGCGCTGGTACAGGCCATATATAAGCACCGAGGTTTCACAGCCATGTGGCATACTGTACACATGTTGACGCATTTTAAGAAACCTGCTCTCAATTATATCATTTCACGATCAGTAATATGAATAAGAAGCAGAAAACTTCTTAGATAAAGGTCCATGCTCATGTAATTGGTCAGAAACAATGCTACGCAGATCAAATGGATGCAAATACAAGTATTGGAATGTGTAGGACTGTGTATCACTTATACTTCCTTACAGTCGAAGACAGAGAAACCACTTTTCACATGGAATAGAATGGTGTTGCCCAGAAAGGGGTTCAGGGTTAGTTTAGAAGTCAAATATATTTTGATTGTACTTATATTCAGTACAATTCTCAATACAAATATACTGTATATTACAAATAAAACTTTTTCACAGATAAGATTATATTACTGGAATTACTGGTGCACGTATCATCACAAGCTGTCTATTGTCCCAAAAACTCTGATCGACTGGATCTCCATATATGAGGGGTGACTGCATAAGGGTACAGGGGGGTAATGGAGTGAGCCTGACCTGGGGGTGATTGCCTAAGGGGACAGGGGGTGATGGTGTGAGCCTGACCTGGGGGTGACTGCATAAGGTCACAGGGGGTGATGGTGTGAGTCTGACCTGGGGGTGACTGCATAAGGGCACAGGGGGTGATGGTGTGAGTCTGACCTGGGGGGTGATGGTGTGAGCCTGACTTGGGGGGTGACTGCATAAGGGCACAGGGGGTGATGGTGTGAGTCTGACCTGGGGGGTAATGGAGTGAGCCTGACCTGGGGGTGACTGCATAAGGGGACAGGGGGTGATGGTGTGAGTCTGACCTGGGGGTGACTGCATAAGGGCACAGGGGGTGATGGTGTGAGCCTGACCTGGGGGGGTAGATCTTCCTCTTCTCATCAGCAGCTGCGCTGTCGGTCATGGCGTAGCCGGCGGCCAGGGTCCCGGCCCCCAGGCTGGCCAGCAGCACCGCCCTGCTGCGGCCCGACATGATTCGGCTGAAGGAGCTTGCCATCTTCCGCTGATCGCTGCTTCCTCAATCAGGCCAACTGTGGAGAGAGGCAGGCAGAATAGCTTGTAAATAGCTCTCAGCTTACACATTTAAGCTCAGCTCAGGAAATTACATTCAATCATGAACATTTCCCATGTTTTTTTGGGGGGTTTTTTTCTGTTGATTGATCTAAATTGTAATTGATCCATCCACTCCTCTATATGCACTGCCACAGTGGAGAAAGCATTCGTGGTAAAAGTATGACCATACATTTTCTGTCTTCTCAAACTCTCAGATGACTAAAATCTATCAGACTATGCAATTTTCTTTGAAACAAAAATCTTTATGTGCAGGGGCTTATACATACAAAGTTATGCAGTGCTGCGCTGATATGGTAACTAGAAATGAGCAGCAGGTCTTACAGTTTATGTTGAGCTTATAAGAATATATTTTTTTATACTACAGCTCCATGCTTGAACTATTGCGTTGGGAAAGATCACTACCTCTCTGATACAGTAATGCAGTATTAACTATTTCCATTCAGTTTATGAAAAAATATACATATGTATGGCATAGTCCCATGTATTTTTGGCTGGTGCTTCCTTCTAGATGAGCAGAGGTAGAACTTCCCTGGTCATGATACTGCTACACTTGATCCAGTCTTTATTGCATTACATTTTAAAAGTAACAGGCTTATGTAGCAGCCTTCCCAGATGGGAGCATAAGCTCTATGACCTTCCCTCTAGATCACCTCCTTGCCATATTAAAACAGCTACTGAAAAAGACAGTAGTAAAGACAGTGAAATAGCACCAGAGGAGCAGTCCTACAGTCCTAACCAATAGCTTATGACTCATTCAGCCCATGTCTGCTTTCCGTTTAACAATGGCCTAGAGAGCCTTTGCTGAGCCTGGCCTTGAAGAGTCTAACAATCTGCTGAGAATTCTGAGCTGTTCTATCACTCAATGGGTACATGGGTTTCAGATGTACCGTAAATTCACTACTTAATCTTGCACCCAATGAGTCAACTTAATAACAGTAGACTGAGATACAAGAGTGTGGGTGCAATCCGTGTTTCACCAGACCTCCTTCTCATTTCCTTGGCTTTGTCAGATGATCAGAATGACTAGTTCTTGGCCACTGACATGATTTCAATAAGGGTTGGGGTCAATTCTATTTCAGTTCAGGAAATGAATTATAGCTCAATGAATGAAATTTCCCCTACCCCTGTTTTCTGTGGTATAACCAGGACCATCACTTACCCTTCAGCATGACTGAGAGGGCAGTGTGGCATAGGGTAGGGGGAGGGGGAGGGGGAGGGAAGGGGAGTATGCTCTGAAAATTGAGCCCAATGTCAATGTGAGAGCTCCAGGGTGTCACAAATCCTGTTCCAAAAGCAGGAGGAACACACAAGGAGAGATTCACCTAGCAACTGTCGTAAACTGCCAAATCCTCACATTTCAACACTGTCTTCATGAAGCAAAGAAAGGCCACTTTACCATCACTGCCTGTTCCTTGGTCCAGAGCTGAGCTGAATCTGGGAGCTTTCACAGAGTTTTAACAATAGAAGTAGGACCAAATTAAGCATCCGCTCCAAGCCCCCTGGCATCGGACCTGTGACCCATGTGATCTGGCAGGACATTCAAGGCCGGTCACACCACGTACACTGAGGTCAATGCCAAGTCTGAGACCAATGGGAAGTTTATCACACTCTAAATATGCTCTCTGCTGCTAGCTCACGGGTACTGAGCACAGAACAGGTGGTCTGCTAATGCTTACAGCGATTTAAATTGTGCTGGATGGAAAAACCAAAGGCTAAGCAGTCTTGAGCATTTAGACGGTAGTCTAAAGTCAATGTTTCTGTTCTATTTTTACGTCGCAGTGTGTAGTTCAACGCATGCATAGTTGCTCTTGAAACAAAAGAGAAGTAAAACGAGCACATTTCTATTAGTTTAAGAAACCACCGTAACCCAAATTCCATGAGGTAACAGACATGTAGTACATAGATGAAAGGTACGTACAAGAGGCATTCTTGCAATTAACAAAGGATCCCATTCCAAACAAATCCTCTTGGCTTCACCTCTGACTGCTAACCTAATTCTTCCGGTGAGGAAATGAGAAAATGAATCCCACAATTTTTTTGCACATACCTAATGGCTCTGAAAGCACCAGCAAAGGCACGAGTAACCTGAAAGCCTGAAAGTTAGCAACCAGAACATCAAAGTCGGTAAGTAAATAAAACTAGAGCTCAGACTCACGAACGGACAGGAGGTTTGCAGCTGGTCCTGTTTGAGCTTGGCTCCTCAGGTGGCGGGGCAGACCAGGAGAGCAGGGACCGGGGTGCAGTCTTACCTGTAGAGGAGCTGGAGTGGATCCCTGGCCTGCAGACGCTCAGTGGACAGTAAGCCGCAGGATTAGAGGTCACCCCTCTGGCCAATCCTCTTTCCACTGGCAGCGCAGAGCCACGGTGTGAAGCACAGTGCAGCCCATGCACGCCGACCACTCTGCCCTTGAGTTCTCCCTCACCGCCCGCAGGGCATGGTCCTCCCTTCCCACCCCTCACCCCCCCCCCCCCCCCGCCACGCAGACACACACGCCTTGACCATGCCCCCACTACCCCTCATACTCGCCCGAATGTGGGCTTTTAACCAGGCAAGGGAGAGCACCACAGGGGCTTCTTTACCTGTGTTTCATCCAACAACAATTACGGTTTTATTTAATAAAGTTCCATTTGTTTTTATATTTTTTATATTTTATATTTTTTGTTCCATATTTTTATTTTTTAAGAAAATAGTTGATTATTGTGATTAGACACAGAATTCAGTGGAGAACTAGGGATGAGCTTCCTTGCATTACTAGGCCATAAGTATAAATGAGTTTAACAATTCTGAAATACAAGGATTTTCTTCAGGCCAACAAAAATAAATAAAATAAAAATGCAATAAGCAAACACTCAAGTAATAAATAAGCACATGGACACAGAAAATAGACTTGGGCAATATTTTATTTTACAGGCATTGGATTAAAGTGGCTGCGTATAATCTGAAAGAGTCCATGGGTGAGAAAAAAGAAATAGTATTTTACAATAATGTATAAAAGCAGATGCCCAGTCAGCAAGTCTCATTTGGGAACATGCATGCCCTGGCAATATATACATACCTGCATTAACATATCGCTGAATGGTTTTTTAAATAGGAAGGAATTAAAATGTTATGTAATATGCTACATTTTTCTTCTTTTTTACAAATGAAAATACAAAAACAAAAACAATAAGAAAGAATGGAATGGTTTTAAATAACTATTCAAAATATTAATAAACCTACTTTATGCAATACATTTCTTTTGACATGCCATATACAAAATAAGGGTCCTTTTAAAATGATCACATCTAGTCATGTAAAGTAAACTGCTAAACAATATAGAGCTGAAATGGCATCTTTCAGGTCTTTTCAATACCATATCCCATAGCAATGAGAAATAAGTCTGAGTTGGTTACCTTAACAACCATACACAAGTTTCCCCCCATCCAAGGGTCAATATGCATACAGTTTCAAAGGACATTTTCTTCTACTGAATAATGCAAACTTGTATAATGTAGAGTTGCTTAAAACTTTTATAAATAGAAATGTAACATTCTTAAATGAATAAACATGTTGTCTGTTAACAGCAAAATTTCTAATGAAGGTGCCTTTTGTTACATGCTAACATTCAATTAGCTTCTGAACATGCAATTTTTAAAAAACATATTCCACAAAAACAGAAATTCTCAATTGCCATTACACATGGAAGGACAGAGCAGTTTAGACTATCAAAATACCACAGGTGTTGCTTTCAGGATAGGGGTTAAGTGTTATTGTGTGTGAACGAACTAAAAGCAGCTACTCAGCCAGACGAACAATTAGTACATCGATTTTAACTGAAAATAATGCAGTGATGTGTACCTCTACAGTATAAAAACATAAAACAACAGTGCAATTGCAACCTGTAATGGCGGTTTCAGTATGTTTTAGACAGGTTTTTTCAATCATAGGACAATTGAGCTTCAGTCTTTTCATTTTCTCTCTCAAATATATGGAATGTAAATGGAGTGAGAACGTATACAGTGGTTATTGATGGGGTGTACAGCCATTCAAAGGAAATGGGTCAGAATTAGCGCCGTCACTCTTGTTTTTTATAAGAATTGAGTTCAACCGAATCTCATAAATAACAGACATTTTAAAAAATGTGTTCAATTCATCTATTTATCTAAAATTCAATAGAGCGTTGCCTAAATGTAATTATTATGTCCCAGTTTTAATTTCTCATTAGTCATGTCACTAAATGGCTTAAATGTGTTATGCTATAACTAATAAACACAGCAATATCTTGAAGTTTTATTCAACAAAATACAACCAGCGACGTTCATAACAATACCACTGATGCCGCTCACAGCAATCAAATGACTTGGTAGAACTGTTTTCAAAATTAAGAAAACATAATTCACGAGTCCATCATTAGCCTAATTCATAACAATGGCATGACTTAAACTAAACTGACCGATCTCTCTTTTGAAGGGGATAAGGCGTCAGCCCGCTTACACGAGTTCTAGACGACTTTCTCCTTCTCCATGTTCATGCTATCCCTACAGCGTACGAGGATAGCATGGCCAGTCAGTGAACTGTGTTTTCATGGTAGCTAACGGTATACCCATAAGACAAAACAATACGACTGTTTATTGTTTGCTTTATTTAATACCGAGCACTAATGAGCGCAACACAGATTGCGTAGAGCGCCACTTAGCTCCTTATTTCGCCTTGTAAACAGGTTTTACGCGAATTTTATTTTCATTTTCCTGAGGTTCGAACAAGTTCAATCACCAAACAAAAAAGTGACAACCCTAATCAGAATATGGACTGTAAACACGTTTCAGCTGCAAACAGATTTGAAACACATTTGACTATACCCTCGCCATCTTTTCAAGACACTTGCAGTCACAGCTAAACCCTGAATAGATGCAGGTTCATAGACCACTATGACACTGGGCATTCTACACTTGTTCACTCATGAACCAGAAAATGCACATAGCAGCAGTAGGCCATATCTGTATTCAGGGGGATCCAAATGGGACAGTGTGCATTGTTACGCAATAATAATTCAAAACACAATTACAAGGACAATACCTTTGACTTGTTTTTAGGGATTGAAAAGTGTAAACCCAAAAACATTATAGACGATCCTCTCATGAAATTGATTGAGAGTAGTATTGTGTGAGAGAGTATTCTACTTGCACATCAAACAAGCGGAACCATGACCAAGCCTTATTTTTATACCAGCAGAGGGCAATATTTAATCAATTTAAGATCGACTCCTTTGTCCACTCCACTTACACGCTGAATAACCGAGACCCGGGACGAACAAACAACACATGCATTGTAGAATTACCCATGTATTTCATCCTCCAATTCCAAAAACGTGCTTCATCTGGGAACAGAAACAAAGTCATCCCAACCACAAAATATGATAGCAAAACAACAAACAACCATCAATTGTCATGCTACATGTAACAGTGACCAAGGCATGTTTGCAATAGCCATCCACATCAGTCAAACATGCCAGTCATTCATATTGCACGGAGATGTCTGAGAATTTTAAGAGAGAATTTAATTTTAAAGCATTTCTGCTGAAGTCAGACATACTCAAAGTGAGAGAAGGACACCTCTGTTGACCTTGTTTATTACAAGGCAGCTCAGCTTGATTCATATTCCTGCTTTGTAGCCACAGCCCTGGTATCTTGTAAAGGTTACATCTGCCTGTTTAGTGTTTGCCCTGACCATCGGAAAGCCAGTGCAAGCCCCTTCATGACATCTTAGCATTTTGGAAAGGGCACAATGTCCTTAGCACCCTGCTTCGCTTACACACAGTGTGTACGTGCAAAAACATCTGCCCATAAATGGTATGTGCTCTAAAAAATTAAAGAAAAGTTGGTGTCATAATAAATATTGGTCCCACTGTTCCTAATATTGTTTAATATTGCCAAATATCACACATGCTACTTCAGTTTCCGAAATGATTTTGTTCCATATTTTCGTAAGACTTACAAATGAGACACATATTACATGGTTTTTACATAAACAAACAAATTGATAATTACACCATTGTAAAGCATCTATGGAACATACAAAACACTATTAAAAGGCACCTTCCAAGTGCTAATAAAGTGGATTTTTCACATTCAACCTGAGCTTTTAACCATCAAAATGGCAATGCTTATGAATTGATGGCAATTGCTTCTGTTCTTGGCATTGATGGGACACTTGAAAGTTTCAGTAACACTTCAATTATGCGCTGTGAATCCTGCATAACTGCCATCATCATATCACCTTTCAGTACTGGCCATGACAGCATATTACTGTATATGATGAGTATCATATCCCTGTATAGCGTATACAGTGCATTTAACAAACAGATTTAAAATTAACTGTCAAAAGTGATCACGGCATACACTGTCAGCATAGTGCCATCTATCACAAGCTGTAGTATGTTTTCATGACTGCTTATGGCAGGCGTTATAACACGCTTATGGCAATGTAATGTCTGCATTATGGTGTCAAGTTTGATGTAAACCCAGGGGAATATCCTGTGCAGCCGGACAGTGAGGCTGCAGAGGGGAGGTGTAGTCTGACCGGACACCCACAGAATCAGGCACAGGCTGGTCACTGGTCACGGTACAGATGGCCTCACTGAACTGAAACCTGGTCTGAAACCATGGCTCAAGCCCTCTTTGCCCTGGCCAGTATTGAGGCAAATACAAATACAAATGATATGTTGCATGCAGATGCTGCCCATATGCATCCCCTCATATGTAGCCATAAAATAGCAAAAGTATTCCTGTAAAATGCTACATCTCCTTGACCACCCACCGCTCCCTGCCCCTCTCTTACCCTCCCTTCACAACAAATCAGGTCTTACAGTTTAAAACAGGCCTCCTCTAGTTCTCCAGCACCTTCAATACTACATATGTAAACATCTCATACTCATGATTTCCTTTTGAATGTAAATGTCCTGATCATATCATTGTTGAACACCAAAATACTGTTTAAGGTTCTTCCAGTCAAACTCACAGCATAGGTGGGATTTTTTGTAATTGCGTCACTCAAGCTGGGAGCCTGGGCTCGATCTTTAGGGAAAGTTCATACAGCGTGTCTTCATCCATGATAAGGGTTTTGTCCAGCAGGTACTGCGTCACCTGGTAAACGGAGGGAGGGAACGTGAGAAGAGGACCAGAAGCTACGTGATGTGAGATCACCTTTAAAATGAATGCTTCCTGGAAGCTCAGAAGACTAGTGTAAACTTCTACCCTCGCCAGCCGTGTTAAGTGTGCAAGCTTAATGACAGGAACACCGTAGAAGGCTGCAAAAAGGCGACCAATTCAACCAAAATGCAAAGCTTACCAACTGAGCACCTTTTGTTGGAATTAACTCATGAAATGACCGATGTGATTGGGTCCTGCCTTACCTTTGGCTGGTGCTCTATTCTGTAGGGTGTCTGCTGGAACTGCCGGATCTCTCTGATTATGTGAGATA
The DNA here is from genome assembly GCF_963514075.1 of Conger conger. NCBI lineage: Eukaryota > Metazoa > Chordata > Actinopteri > Anguilliformes > Congridae > Conger > Conger conger. The sequence continues at coordinate 33,137,191 of NC_083771.1, forward strand.
TCTGCGGGGGAACAGGAGGGGAGCACTAATGGGTTAAAGCGTCTAAACGAGCAATCTCAAAACTAAGCCTATAACATATTTATTCAGCAACTTCTTTTTCAGTGATCCACTCTTAGCTTTAACACAGTTCATGATAACTGCTTGTATACTGTAACCAGTACAGTGCATAAATCTTGAGTATTTTAAAATATGTTTGGTACAGTACAATGACAGTGACATGTACAATGAATAATTCAAATACTTTAAGACACTTTTAATATGGTAAGCAAAGAGCAGTCATTGGTACCAAACAAACAGAAGCACTCTGCCTTTACCATTCTCATTTTGGAGAAGTTGACCAGGCCCTCCTCAGTAAAGTTGGGGGTTCCCTCCTCGATAAAGGCCAGGTCAGTCAGGTACATTCCCAGGTATGGGACACAGGGTGGGTTACAGCTGGGGCAACACAATTGACAGCACAATTAGGAACAACACCACATGTATTACATTACCACAATCAGTACGTCATTGCACTGGCTTTTATTTCCCCCATTTCATTTATTATTTTGTGTGTTTTTTGTAATGGTTTTTCCCAGTGCATTCTGAACCTTTTTATGGTCACACTGTATTAAGTCAAATGCTATATGTTGATTGATATGTTTGTTGTATGTTGATTGATTGTATGTTCAGACTTGCAAGAGGCAAAAAAGGTGATTAAAACATCCTCATGATTCACTCTGAATATGGGATATTCACTTTTTCAGGGTTTCCCTCAGGTTTTTAAATCTTCCCTCGGATGATACCGTCTTCTGCAACTTGTCCATTAACGCTTTTGTCTGTCAGGAGAATGAGGGGAGTCAGTATTCCACTTTGGATGCATGCAGATTTAAAATATATGCCTTAACACTTGGGTACTGGCATAATAGACTTGTCAATCAGATTGTAGAAACATCTTTCAATGTACAAGCAATTTAGAGAAAAATCATGCACAACCATTAAAGGTGGTGTGTAAGGTAATTGGTATCATAATCCAAAATAAATAATACGCACACAAGAAAACATACAAGTCACTTGTTAACAAAAAAGCAGCAGGAGTTGCCTCCGTCAGTTGCGAACAAGCAATGACATTGGTGATCGGGGTGGTGTAATGCACTGTGGGTTATATGCCCGGTGGTTCTTACCGGCTTGCAGACCTTGGCCCAGGTCTTCTTCAGTCTGTAGATGGCACTACGGTTGAGGGCGGAGGTGATCTCCAGCACGCCGTTGTAATTGTGCAGACATCGGCAGATGTCAGCGACCGCCACCCATTTCTCAATGGAGCTGGTCCTGGAGCCCACGTCTGTGTGGGTCATGATCTGGGATGCCACCAGGTTACTCATCTGGGTGGAACATTTCACGTTTCACATTTCACCAAAGTACAAAACCAGTTAGCACAGATCAGAGGTCAGATAACCAGCAGTAACGGTAGGGTACCTTAATTTATAAAAAAATGTGTTTAGACCATACTGCTCAGATGAGTGCCACTTACATCATTGAAGTGCTGGCTGGTCTTCATGATGTATGGGGTGCGTTCAGTCTTGTCCACCTTCATCCAGCCCTGGCCCAGAAACTCCCTAGTGCAGCAGAAACAGAGTGCTCGTTGGTGAGGTGGTGGTACTCATAGATAGTGCCGTAGTAGTGGACTTGTGTGCAGTGAACCCATACTTTTATTCCCGAGCATAGTAAAATATTTACTATCCTTGTTTATTTGTTGGAAGTTAGTATTTAATCTGGGTACTTCCAGCATACTATATCTTGATTACTAACCCATATTCAGAAATGTATACTAAATAGTAAGTAGTATCACAGTGACAGCCACAGGTAATGACATCAATATGACACTCACACGTAAGGGATGACATCAGAGATACACTTGTAAGTAATGACATCACAATGACACTCACATGTAAGGAATGACATCACACTGACACTCACTCGTACGGGATGCTCCTGAAGACGATGTGGTCCAGCAGGGTGATCTGCTCTGCGAGTTCCATTGCTGACAGCGACTCAAAGCATTCAGCTTTGGGATACTCAGCCTGGGAATGGACACACATGCTTATGCACTTTTTTGGTGATTAATTCATGATCCCTGGAAGAATTAAGTGTCCAGACTCCCAGACACTTACGTGGCATAACTCAAGTGGGGACTCCCAGGTCAATGAAAGCATTGCACACATGGCATCCCAACTATTCCTCCTTTCAGTATTTCAACCTCGTTTACCCATTCGTATAGTTAATGGTCACACCCCTTTGCTTGTTTGCATGTTATAACATATCATGTTCAACACAGATATGGCATATGGCATCATTCTCCTAAGGTATAGGGTACGTAGGTAGATACTGTAGGAGACTGGAAAGATCTATAGCAATAAACCACTGTAATTGGCTCTCTTCTAGGTCTAACATCTCTAAAAGAGGTTCTTACCAAGATGAAGTGGAGCAAGGGACAGCTTTTCTGTTCCATAGCCATATGACAAACAGAATGCAGGATATCTTTGTTAATGGCAGAAAAACTGCTTTATCCTAATCTGTATCTTATTCTTTTTTGTTTGTCTGTTTTTTTGTACTGCTGTTGGGGGGTGGGGGGTGGATCTTGGTGAATCCCGTATGTTTTAATCATTAATGTCAGAATACGTTTTCCTCCAACGTGGAAAAACTCAGACTGTTCAATGATTCACCGAAAGCATACAATCACCTTTTTCTCCATCAACACTAATCTCTCTGATCAATGCTGTCACTTAACTTGTGTGATACAATTATTATAATTTCCCATTTCAATCAAATGACACAGTTTCATATTTGCGCAGCCTGAGTAATTTAACACGACAGGACACAGTTGATTACTGGGGGAACCACACTCACCATCTGCAAAATGTCCTCGATCCTCAGCTGGGCATCATCCTGGTCATCCTGAGAGAGCGCACTGAAAGAGGGGAGCATTCTGTAATGCAGCTGTGATGCCTGTCTGCAATGCTGCAATGCCCACCACCCACAAACGGCACGGTTTGCCTGCGTATGTGTGTTTAATTGAATTTTTTGTAAATTCAACAAATTTCCTAGTAGTCACTGACACCCTTTGTGAACAAAAGATACACTTTAGAAAGGAGTATATCAGATTCTCAATCATCAAAGAGACAAAGCAACATTTTTATTTGCCCTGTATTCTAACATAAATTGTGTTTTAAAAAGATTGATGACAGGTACACGATACAATAAACTGAAGTATATTGCAGCGTATAACATCACTAAACCCAGATTAAACCCAGATGGTCATGACCTCCATCATACAGTGGAGCTTTACTGTCACTGCCATTTCTGTGCAGTGCAGCAGGGCTCATACAGTAGGATGCTGTGTGGAGGCCGAGCAGGTAGAGGGCGCTCTCCTGTACCTCAGTATGTTGGCTGTGGCTTTCCTCTCCTGGGGCAGCAGGTCAGGGTCACGGAGAACCTCCTCCAGCAGGCAGATCACGCCCATCTTCAGCTCCCCATTCATCTCAAAGTCCTGCAGGCACAGACCTGGGGTTGTGTGTCCATTCCTTGCTAAATTCCTTGGTGTGTGTGCGTGTGTGTGTCTGCGTGCATGCAGAAGTATGATAAACCTGACTGGACATTTCTCTTGAACCTGAGTTTTCAGAGGCATTTTTAAATCACGATTTAAAGAATTACATTTTTTAAATGTACACAGATTGGCAGCAGCTGAAAGACAGAATGTTAGCCTCAAAAGAAAGCTGAAGGTATTGTACAGACTGCAATTTTCTCTACAGCTGTGAAGTGCAACAATACTTCTGTTCCATGGTGGCATATTCAACAGGCTAACTTACTACCTCATAGCAAACACCCACCTTCCCCTGCATTGTTTTCTGTTCAGCTGAATAGCATGAATATTAAATAAGGCTTGGAGAATACAGATTGTAGTTACTGGGATAACTATAAAACAGAGCTCAGAGTAATCTTCCAATGATGATGTGCTAGTTTAAGACACACTGCTATGGTTTTACACGTTGAATTGGGTGCCTCATGATCATATGACCAAGTGGCAAATAACATGTAATCTTTACGGATGCCATTGGCCAATTATCTCCTCCTAGAAATGCATACTGACCCAAATCAATGATAGTCTGCCTACTTCGCAAGCAGTCAGGAAGTGTGTGTGTGTGTGTGTGTGTGTGTGTGAGAGTGTGTGTGTGTGTGAGAGGTGGGGTGGGGAGTTATAAAGGCTGCATAAACCTGGGAATGCTTGGAGACCCAGTGGCGTAGGACGTTAAGCACTCTGTTGGTGGCCGCCCTGCGTATGATGAACTCTTTGTCACACGTCCTCTCTGAATTAAAACCTGGAGTCAAGAAAGAATGCGGTCTTAAAAACAGTATTTTTGATAGCCTTACGCTATTTCCTTCTGCTTCTTTTGCTCCATGATCTTCATTTAAGTAACTGGGTCAAAAATGGCCATCAAACAATGTGTATCAACCCTGTATGTTTTTCTTTATATTAAACACTAGCCAATATTGACCCCATATTCTCATTAAATTCCAGCCCTGTTTAGCAGAGGATTAATAATACATTTTATTCGCACTGTACCTTTCAAGAAACCCAAGGACACAATACAACACATATTAAAACAGGATAAAATGCCAAAAAAGACAGAAAAAAATACAAGTAGGGGCAATTACCATTAAAAATAATTGCACGAGGGCTGCTGGGTAGCTCTTGCGATAAAAACGCACTTGTTGAGCACGAGTGAACACTGCGGTCTCAGCCCAATCGGAGCCATGCCTGTGCCGACTGTGGCCAGCAGCCCCGGTTTACAGCAGCGGTGTGAAATGAGAAGAAGAAGCACCTGGCTGGCAGGCATGTGTTTCGGAGATTTGCTTTCCACAAACCGCCTTCACTCCCCAAGTAAGCAGCGGCCATATATGAGCACGCTTGAACAGCTCACAAATGAAACTTGAGACTTGAGATGCCAGAGTTTCTTTAATTAAAAATAATAATTACATAGATAAATAGACAGACTGCAGGACTGGTGGGCTGGGATACAAAAAGTAGAGGTATGGGATGGGGGAACTGGGCTTGGTGTCTAGGCCTAGTCTAATTGGATGTGTTTTGAGTTCTTGTTTTGAAAGACTGTAGAGAGTCCAGGAATGTGAGCTGAGTGAGTGTTGCCAAGCCTGTGGGAGCAGGGGCTTTCACCCTTAAGTGGGAAGCATCAAGGAGACCAGGAGGAGATGATCAAAGTGAGCAGGATGAGATACAGGCCTAAAGGATTAAGGGCACTGTCCTGTCACTGGAGGTAGCAGGGACATGGGACACCCTGGTTGACAGACACGAGGGGGGGGGGCTCACCTGGGGGGCTGCTGTGCCCAGCTGCTGCCGTGGCGATGGCAAAGGCAGAGGCGGGAGACACGGCACACCGGGAGCCCTCTGCCGTCTGGACTGGAGGGAACGAAGAACAAGAATCATAACGAGACGAGGAAGAGGAGAAAGAGGAGAAAGAGGAGGAAGAGGAGGAAGAGGACTTGTTTCAAAGACATATTGTATGTCACCTACTTAACACCACAGTGCTCCGCAGCACAAGCCAGTCATTGCCGCAAAGGTAAACTGAAGCGGATAAAAATAATAAAGTGTATGTAGAGTAAAGCTTACCCCCAGGCTGCCGGTAGCGCAGGTGTCGGGGAGTGGAGGGGGACCGGCAGGGCGACACGTCACCCGATTCGCTGGCTGAGGGGGTCTCCGGAATGAACTTGTCCAGAGACACGGACTCCAGAACAGCTGTGGGGAGCACACAGTCTCTTAACAACATGGCCTCCCACCAAAGGAAGTCTCTCCATTATTCACGCAGTGTGATTTGTGTCCTTTAATGCTGGCACCGTCAGTCCTCAATGTACACCTCTTTGTAACGGTATGTATTTGTGTGGCATTGGCACGTATCCTTATGTGCACGACAAATTCCCCATTTAATGGCACTAAAGTTTTTCTATTAAAGTCTGTCCTGAAAAATCAATGCAGTCATAACAGCTGTGCAGTAAATAAAAATGTGAGGGTCTGATTAAATGTGTATGAACTTGTACTCATAGCCAATCACGGCCTCCCCATTTTATGGCTGTAAGCTTAAATGGAGGTCATTAACAAATATTCATTATTAAAAAAACTGACCTTTTGACAACTTGGTGCCTTCATTGATCAAAAACAAATAGAACCATAGCTGGAACCTTAGCACAGACTTAATCTGTATGCCAGACACTGACAGCAGAGATTGGTTTTACAGACCTGTCAGTGACTTTTTATTGATCGCATTGTACTCTCAAACTAAAATCAATGTTTTTTCAAGTTGGTGATTGACATATTATGGGAGCTCTACCTATAAGGGAATTCATGAAACTTTAGCTTCTCGCCCAGGGGTATCAGTGTCCTGTGGGAGTGTAACTTCAATTTGGTGAGTTTGGTTTCATGGCCAATTAAGGAAAATGACAGCAGTAAACAGGTTAATAGAACAGCACTGTCAAAGCAATTATAATGCTGAACACAGTGTTTCTATGTAAAAGTAATCCATTAGCTTTCAAGTTAACAATTACCATTCAGTGGAAAAATTGTGTGCATGTGTTTTGACTCTGGCCCCAACAGACACAGCCCATAATGACTTGCACTGAGAAGTGAAGTGCAACCCTGTTTGAGCTATACGGGGAAAACCAAGCACACCTCTCAAAACTGGCATATCATGTGATTTTCAATTTTAGGTGATATCATCCTGCTAGTCTGAGACAGAGGGTGAGAATCCAATAGCGAGAGAGAGAGAGAGCAGAAGTCAACAGAAGGCAGGCAGAAAGAGAGAGACAGTGAGAAAGAAAAATTGATGGAAGAGTGAGAGGAAGGGAGAACTGGAAAGGAGAGAGCACGAGAGAAAGAGGTGAGTAGCAGGGTGTAGAGAAAAAGAGAGAGGGAGACGTGCTGCCTACCCCTGCGGATGCTGCGGCGCAGTTTCCCACAGAAGGCGTCGATGCGGGGTAGCTCCGCTCCCTCCTCCAGGAGCCCGGGGCTGTGCTCGGGGGAGGAGGGGGCCCGGCTCAGGTCCAGGGGGGCCTTGGTGCTGCCGGGCGGGGGCGACATGGTGGGGTTGCAGGTGGAGGTGGGGCTGCTTGCGCCTGAAGGGGAGGTGGTGGTGGTCAGGTCCAGGGCGCCCACCTTGGCGCTGACGGGCGAGCTGAGGGAGAGCTTGCGCGTGTGAACGGGGGAGGAGGTGCGGGAGGGGATGGAGAGGGGCGGAGGAGAGGAGAACTTGCGGCACAGCCGGGGGGACTTGTCGTTCACGTGCTCCGTGCTTCCTCTGCTCTGGTTCGTGGCAAAGAAGAGCTCCAGGGATCTGAAGCAAGGGGGACACAGGGACAAATAACACATCACCCAACTCACACAGGCATACTCACTAAGATACTAACATAATTCTAGCATAAATACAAACATACAAACATACCAACAAACATACATACATACAGTAGTAACATACATACTAATATACGTACATGCATACATACATATTAACATACCAACATACATACTAACATATTTACATACTAACATACTATCATATATACTAATATACATACTGACATAAATAACATACTAGCATACTACACTTGTGATACATACTGCGTAGACACACATATATACTGTACATGCATACACACATACCCATTGTACTATTGTACATACAGGTACGGCCATTCTGACATTTGAACTTACACAAACATACACATGCTGAAAGGTGTAGGATTAAGAATATGTTCTTTCCAGTTTATACACTGGCAGGGGGGCATTCCCATATATTAGTGGAGCGCTATACCCCTTCAGATAATCTTGAGAGGAACAGAGGCTTCTGTCAGACACTACCATAGATGGAAGATGCACTGCAAGATTTCCAATAAGATTGGAAGAAGGTTTGTCCCATTACATAGGACATGATATGTTACTATAGGTTTCACATCTCAAAGTAACCCTACAGTAGTTCAGCTTGTCCCACAAAGACACTGAAAGGAGCTCAAGTGACATTCACAGAGAAGAAGAATGGCGTGATTAAGTATTAACACACAGGATGTAATGGGAAGTAACCATTGTTCAGTGGAAGAGCTAAACATCAGAGATCACTAATACTGACTTTGTAAAAGTGGGCTTAGGTGGCAAGCTGCAACACACCAGTTGCAGTGGTGTGAAGGGGTGAGGTTGGAGGTCATGCAAAGATGAGTAGGGATGGGCAGGCCAATCTGACTCTCAGAAATGTTTCTACAGCAATATGCAGGGCAGAGGAGTGGGGGGGGGGGTTACTTTGACTGGTCCAGGGCTAGCCTTGTGATCTTCAGGCTGTAGTCAGGACAGATGGAGGTGATGGACAAACGGTCACATGAATGATACTGGACCCTGTGAGTGACAGTGAGGGGGAGGGGACTGTGAGCCACAGCTGTTGATGATGTCACAGTCACATGCACTCCACAAGAGTCAAGGTCAGCTTCCTCGCTTACAGCACAAAGAGCAGACATACACACACACACACACACACACACAAACACACATAAACACACACATGCATGCACACACACATAGGCACAAGATATAGCAACATGCAGACTGAATGGAATGAGATTACAGTAACACCTTGCATAAATGTCCTAATTATTTATTTTGACCTATAATCAATCTATTTTTAAACATGTACAACATGTACACTATTTTTAAAGATCAAATATTACATTTTCGTATTTTTTTAATATTATCAATTATCAAATGCGTCTGCCATGTCCAACAAACAACATTTGCAAAATACACACCCAAGAAAATGTAATTAAAATGTTAATTAGATACATGAAATACATACACTATGCTGGGCTCATTTTCATCAACATTAACTTATTCTGTTGAATTATTATTAAACTATTATGTTAATTACAGTATGTCTTTAACAGCAAGAGTGAGTTTTCAGAAGTTCCTGCCTTGTCCTCCATCCCGTGGTTCCACTGCTTTACAAGTGTGGAAGAAATAAGCAGAGAGGGAGGGCAGAGGCACTGTAATTAACACAGCTAATTCAGCAGAAAAGGTCTACCTTTGCATTAAAAAGGTCATGATGTCTGGGAACATCAGAAAATTAAATAAATACACAAACAAAGCATGTATACAAGATGACACCGTATCTGTTCACCAAGAAGAACCCTGGAGCACCAGGTGATCAGATGCAGGTGATCAGACACTTCTGCTAACCTGGGAACGAGAAGTCAGATGCTCATGAGTGAGCTGAAGACAATAAAGGATGTTGGGGTGCAGTGCAAAACTATTGAATGCACATGACCGGTGTTGTGAAGGGTGGGTGGGACTTTTTGAAGTAGGACCAGTACTCAGGGTAGGCCAGCAGAGGTATGGAGAGTGGAGTGGGAAGAGAGAACAGTGAGGCCATATTGATCAGAAGAGGGGGGGGGGGGGGGGCTGATAGCAGTGACAGGCCCTGTTTCATGGAGCATAGTGGAGCAGATCTGAGGACTACAGTGGACTGCCTGGTGAATACAGAGAGCTGAACGCTAGCATGTACCAGTGCATTAGCAGGGTTGACCAGATCTGAGGACTGTAGTGGACTGCCTGGTGAATAGAGAGAGCTGAAGGCTAACATGCTCCTGTGCATTACCATAGTGGAGCTGCTTTCAGGGCAGAGCTGCGACATTATTCATGAGCTAATCCAACTTGCATAGCTTACCCTTTATACGACATATTGCGTTTTCCCAAAACAGGTCCGGGAGCACACTGTCTGGACTCGTTTTAATTAGAGTTTGAGCAAACTGCAAACACTGCTGTTTTTGTGAGATGGTTCTTATGCTAATGCTAATGGGTTCTTATGTTTTTGCATTAACGCAATTCAAGAAAATGCACAAACTTTACATGATCACAAAATCAGCTATAGTGCCAGTGAACATATTGATAATTCCACTTAGAGATGTCAAATGATTGTCAGTGGTCACTTAAAAGCTTAATCACACATAATAAACTAAGAGCTACAAGAAAGAAAATAGTGGAGAATTACTTGAGGATTAGGGCTGGGAAACAACATCACAGTGCATTATCCCATACAGAGCAGTCACAATGGCAGAGCTCACCTGGCACTCAAATTCACAACCCTCTGGTCGACAGATCGAGGCCTCTACTCGCCCTGCTGCGCACGTACCTGACGGGGATAGATGTGAAGGGCTTCTTGTAGATGTCGGCCAGCTTGTCCATGACGACGGCGGCCGTGGTGAAGATGCGGTAGGTGTGCAGGAAGGTGTTGAGGAAGTCGATGGAGAGGAACCGCAGGTCGGTCAGCCTCTCCAGAAGCCGCTCCACGCTGGCGTAGCGGATCTGGGGAACCTTGCACGAGTTGAGCGTCTTGCTGAAGCAAATGTCAACATCATCTTTATGGAGACGCGCATCGGATCTAATGAGAAGCACAACCAAGCCGCTTGTGACCCGGGGGCTCTTGGTCATCTGGCTAGCACTGGGGTTTGGAGGGAGGGGGGTGTTTGGACGCCAACACAGATATATTAACTACACAAGGTGGGGTGGGTTGATGGCACAAGACTGAGGTTTCGCTATGCCTACGAACACTTTAGTAAATGACTGAAGCAGCGGAAGGACTGGAATGACCCTGCCTGCCTGGTCTTGTGCCCTTGGCATCACAATCGTGATACGTCAACGTAAAAACCGGAAGAGCCTGCATGCAGGTCACATTGTCCAGTCTCAAAGGCTGACTAACAACATAGTCAGATGAGAGAGAAGGAGCTCCTCTCATTCAGGATATCAAACTCTACTTTGAGGAAAAACTAGACTTCGAATGTTGGCTTTGAAACCTATTTGTCATTTCTGAAGTTGAATAATATTGACATTTATTAACATGGACCTGCATGTCAATGTTGTAATGATACTAAAACAGTCTAACTGCCTACATCCCTTTACTGACAAAAGAGCAGCCAGGGCCAAAGTTCAATATCCTCAGAAGACATTGTCAGCTCAGATTGTGCTACTTTGTAAATGCATGTCACACATCAAAAAGGACAAGGGAAAACAGAAGACAACATGTGGCAAGAGAACACGGTTCACACAACAATACAGGGGTTAAAAACATCTTCAACAATTCAACAATAGCAGCTCAGCAGAATAAACAGTTTGCCAGACAGCAACATCAAAAACACATGCAAAACACATGACAAAGGCCATGGAAACTAGACAAAACGTCCCTCACAATGAGGAACCTGCGGATTAGGCTAGTTCCGTGCGATAGTCTGAGTGCTATATCCCATACCCATAGTGACACTGGCCTGGAATGAACCAACACGTGTCTTTAACTTGCTACTTCCATGTATTTGCAAATCAAAATCACAGATCAGTGTTCACTGAATCTTGGCCACAAGCTGACTTGCTAAAGTATGTATATGAATTTAAAAAAGAAACACGTTTGCATCTAACGTCAGGTAATGTTTTGATTGTCCAGGCCTTTGTTTGGTTCCACATACATATATGAATAGAATGTACGGAGAAGTTGCACGGAACAATCCTCAGGCCCTTACTTAATCATGTGAGGCACGGTGACTTTGGAGTTCTCCTCAAACACGCTGGTCATCAGGCCGTTGCAGCGGATGTTGTCGATGCACTGCGCAGAGGGGACAGAGTTATTTCCCAAAAATGTCATACTGAATGTCATATTGATTTTATGTGACCCTGAGGTTGACAAATCGCAAAGCAATAGTTCAATTCACCTCAATTACCAGGGGAATATGTTTTTTTTCTGTGTGAGAGGAGAAGTCTGAAAGTTTTTAGTGAAACAAATTGCTGGAAGAACATCTTCAGCTGGCCTGTGGTGGCTCACCAAAGTTATGAAGACTCCCTGGCTCACTACAAACTTTTAAGGAGCAGAGCATCATGGGTTACGAAAAGGGAAGTGTTCGCTATTACAGTATGGTGTGTGTGTGTGTGTGTGTGTGGTAGCAACAAATCCCTTTTAGGTCTATGACAGCGGAACCTGTCATTTCTAAATGGGAAACTGCAAGTAATCAAGGAAAACAGCGTTAAAAAGACAAAGCAGATGTCTAAAACTGGCTTAGTCACACTGCTCCCACACATACCCATCTGTTTTCAACTGTCTCACTGTAAAAAAGGCCTAAAAGTAATACAGTGAGGGTCAAATAAAATAGACTGAATCCAAGTTGAATCTGTTGGTTACATTGCAGACTATAGTATAATGCAGACTCCTAATGAGTCTGAGCTGAAGCTATATGGGCAGGGTAGAGCTAAACAACATCTGTGGAGGCCAATAAAAACCACTCGACAAAAAGCCATTTTCAATTCAGTTAAATAGCACCTCTGGTGTCTCTGGAGTTATTCTAGACTCATTTGAAAGTTTATTTTGCTTGCTCCACAGATGCAATGTGATACAAATAATTTAATTAGGAGGTAATATGAGAAATATAGTAGTACATTTTTTCAGTGTTTGCAAGCGAGCGGATTGGTTGATACACGCTGACAGTTGCAGTCAGCGAATGCGGGACTCTCGGCAGTAGCAGGGGTAGGCTCACCTGACTGATGTCACTGGTCCACGCCGCCTTCTCCTGCCGAGAGGGCGCCAGAAGCACCACGGTGAAGGAGGGCCCATCTGACGGTTCGACCACGATCTTGAACTCCAGGTGGCTGAACACCTGCCCACCCGCACTGGCTGCAGAGACAGAGGGGATGATCGTATTCATCCAGCCACTGGCTGGTCACCGCTGTCACCAAACCGCAAGCTCCCTAACCTTACCCATTAGGGCAGAGGCATCTAATCTTATCTGAGAAGGGCCTGCCAATGTGGATGCATGTCCAGCACTGCACATCTGATTCAGTTCATTAACAAATCACAGGCTTCAGTTAAGGCCTTGATTATGTGAATCAGGTGTTTCAATGTTCAGCTGGAGCAAAACCTGCACTCGTACATGTATCTCTGGGATAAGACTGGACACTGCTGTATTAGCCTCGGAGGAGTTTGTAAACAGGAACACAAGAGACCTCCGGAGCTTTTCTAGTGAAATGCGGGACCCCAACCCCGGTCTCCCCATTCCACAATCCTGCAACTTCACCTCATCGCCAAAAAAACTTACTGAGGCAGAATGTCCTTTCACAGAGCTCTTTCACATGTGTCGGCTACAGATGTGTGTGAAATGACGGTGGTTGCGCTTCCTACTCACACTCTTCTTCGCTGGCGTCCAGCTCCTCGATGAGCGTGCACTCGATCAGAGAGAGGGCCCCGCCCTGCTGCATATGGGAAGGTGCAGGTGTGTCAGGGATCACGCTTCAAACTCACGCTAAGCACTGCCAACACTGACCCTCTTCGCTGGTGCTCTGACTCACTGCATAACAACGCCTACCGGGAACCCGCTATCACCCAGCTATACCCCCACCTTTGTGAATAAGTTAAACCTTTGGCATCTAATTAATATTAAAAAATACAAACTTACCACCATAATTAATACTATGCAAATCAAGTTGTCATGAACAGTATACAGTACATGCTGCAATTAATTTATATTAATGTATGCACTGTAGCATATGCTGTATTAATATATTAAAATCTCTAATCTATGCTTAACCATGCAAGAATGACGACACCACATATGGTACTGTATATAATATGAAAAATGTTTAAAGGCTTATGCCTTGTTTTCATTTCAAATTGATGTATTATTTATTTACTTGTGAACTGCAATCGTAAATAACCATGTGCTCTCTAACTACTTTAAAACGCATTGCTGAAATCTGCTGCAGCAATACCACACAGACATCACAATGCCACCCTGTTTTAGGACTTGTATCTAAGGGTTTGGATATGTACTTTTCTTTAAGGATCTGCAAGCGGGAGGAAGAAGAGGGGGACAAAGGGATTGGGATGGGTGGTCAGATGGAATAAAGGCCCCTTCAAAAGAAAATGTCTGGGTGGAGAGAGGGAATAACACAGCTTTGCTCTAAAGGGCCCTGCTGTTGGAGTTCCTCACAGCAGGGGCCTGGTATTCCTGGCCCCAGGCCAGCGGAGACACATCCACTTCTGTTCAATATGTCAATTTATGAGCAGCAGTGGTTCTTCAAGATCAATGAGGGGAAAAAGGTGAAGCTCTTTCTGACAGTGGTTTCACTACAGAACCGGGAACTGCGCACTAAGAAGTGGTGTTAGATGTTCCAGAGGGAGAAGTCATTAGTCACAGACATCAACACGCACATTTCATGGTGGACAGCTCAGGCCCAGACAGCATCGGCACATCAGAGAATCCCTATGTGCATGAAATGATTGCGTTCAATCCTACAAATTGAAATTGAATGACCCAGTGGTTGGATCACTAAGCGTTTTCCTCAGTCGTAAAGCACGACGGCAAACAAAAAAATAAGAAATGAGCAACACGGAGTGCATTAACAAGAGAAGGCAGATGGAGAACAGGAGGCGGTTTCATTTCAGACAGCGAGGGGCAGAAAGGGAACGCTAAAAGATAATAAAGCAGGAGTATCTATTTCCCTGTCTATCTGTATATCTGTCTCCTGATCTGTCTATCCAGCCATCAGAGAGACAGTGCAGACGAGAACATTCATCGAAGCAATGCACTGCATTGGTTGTACTGTGTACCTGATAGGAGATGAGCCGTGTCTCAGAGATTCGAGCTGAGCGTAGGGAGAATGTGTAAGAGCATGCGGGGGCAGGTTAGACAGAGTGCGGGGCTAGGTTAGACAGAGTGCGGGGCCAGGTTAGACAGAGTGCGGGGCAGGTTAGACAGAGTACGGGGCCAGGTTAGACAGAGTGTGGTGCCAGGTTAGACAGAGTACGGGGGCAGGTTAGACAGAGTGTGGTGCCAGGTTAGACAGAGTACGGGGCCAGGTTAGACAGAGTGCGGGGCCAGGTTAGACAGAGTGTGGGGCCAGGTTAGACAGAGTGCGGGGCCAGGTTAGACAGAGTACGGGGCCAGGTTAGACAGAGTGCGGGGCCAGGTTAGACAGAGTACGGGGCCAGGTTAGACAGAGTACGGGGCCAGGTTAGACAGAGTGCGGGGCCAGGTTAGACAGAGTGCGGTGCCAGGTTAGACAGAGTACGGGGCCAGGTTAGACAGAGTGCGGGGCCAGGTTAGACAGAGTGCGGGGCCAGGTTAGACAGAGTGCGGGGCCAGGTTAGACAGAGTGCGGTGCCAGGTTAGACAGAGTACGGGGCCAGGTTAGACAGAGTGCGGTGCCAGGTTAGACAGAGTGCGGGGCCAGGTCAGACAGAGTACGGGGCCAGGTTAGACAGAGTGCGGGGCCAGGTTAGACAGAGTGCGGTGCCAGGTTAGACAGAGTACAGGGGCAGGTTAGACAGAGTACGGGGCCAGGTTAGACAGAGTGCGGGGCCAGGTTAGACAGAGTGCGGTGCCAGGTTAGACAGAGTGTGGGGCCAGGTTAGACAGAGTGCGGGGCCAGGTTAGACAGAGGGGGTGGTAGCAACAGGGCCACGTCGGGGGGCTCACTCACTTTGAGGAGGTGCAGCTTGCCCCCGGAGCTGCGGGTGCAGATGAGGAAGTGCTTGGTGAAGAGGAAGCACTGTCGCTCGCCCTCCTTCTTCAGGGAGAGGTATCCCAGGCGCACCTTGCTGAGCTTCCCCCGCTCCACTGAGGGCAGCTGGATCAGAGAGCCTGGGAGAGGGGCGAGAGAGAGAGCAGGAGCGTTACAAACCTTCCAAGTGTCTGCCAGTTTTCTCAGGACATTGTTTTGTGACGTTAAGCGTGGTTTATTTTGGTTAGGGAGTGCTGTCTCCACCCTCCAGCTGGTGGAGCATTCTAAGGTGAACTCTGAAAGGACAGAGTGTCGGCATTTCCCCTCGGCTCCCAAGCGCATGGCCGTTTCTGGTGCTGCTTGTGGTGTTCGGATCAACTGTGTGTGTGGATGAACACCTAGTCACGCTTCCGAATTAAATTCAGAAATGAAACTATCTTAGTTGTAAAGTTTCATTGTGCCAGAGTTATGGGTGTTTGTCCCTCCTCCTCTAGATTTATGACTGAGTTGTTTGGCTGGGCTAGTGCCGTTTGTTGAGGGGTGTTTTGCTGACTTTGCGATTGTGTCGGCCCGTTGTTATGTATGTACCTAATTATTCACATGGTATACTAAGTGCACAACTAGTTCACGCGCTCTGTTAGTTTAATAGTTTTATTTAAAATGGCCTGCTGTGGGCTCACACTTTTAGTAATGCTGAGGCAGTGGTTTGCAGCAGCTTGCTTGTTCTTCTTCTGAAGCTCTCTGAGCCCAGCATGGTGCTGCAGAACATGCAGTGGTACTATAGCATTGTGGTGTAATTGTTTCTTTGGCTGTTATCTTGATGGATGCATGGATATATTGCTCTGCTGAATTATGGTATTGCCTCTACTAGTTATATATTATGCATGTTGGTAATCTCATTGTTAATATTATTCTTCAAATATTTATGTATCATTGTACTGTATTGATACTTGATACAATCATGCTCTGTATTGTTTTGACACTTACATTTCCATATTTGTTTACAGAACCACACACATACTACACCCACACGCATTTATCTCATTCCTTTACCTCACTGTCAAACTTCAATGAATTGCTTTAACCCTACTTCACGCACCTGCCTCTTGTATTTTTGCCCCAGAGGTGAAGAGAAGCCCCTCAGCTTACCAACCAATATTAAGCACATTCCTTCACCAACAGAGACAGATGGTGAGAGAGAGATGGGGGAAGCCATGTAACAAGATGTAACTTTACAGACAAACAAACAAGCAGACAGAACAGAAGGGGCTTCCAGCGTTCGGGCTTACTCCTGTATGCTTATTGTGTAGCTATCACCATGTTATGTGACCCCCTTAGACCTCCTCCATAAAAATAACACAATATTTAATAACACAATATTTTTCTTATCTCAAAGATCAGAGGGCCAAGAGAACAGGGCTGAATCAGTGTGCCACATACGACCCTCAGGGCAGCAGCTGATGCCGAAAAATGCACCACAGAACGGACGCGGTCGTGGTGCTTTCCCAGAACCCCCCCTGTCTGCGGCTCAGGGCGGGAGCCCCGGCGCCGTGGGCTCACCCTGTCGCACGAACGTCTGGCTGGTGTCCAGGAGGATGTCACAGCCCTCCACGATCATGCGCTCGATGGCCAGGTTCTTCCGGATGTTCTCCGTGTCGCTGACCTCGTCGTGCATCACCCTGCGGAGACGGAGACGTGTCACTCCCCAGGCCCCTCTCACTACACATTACACCCCTCCACTCTGACACGTGTGACACATTCTATATCAGGGGCTGCCAGTCCTCAGGGACTTTCTGACCCCTTTCTGTGGAGACTGCATTCAGTCCGCATGTTAGTTTAGCTGAAAAACACCCAATAAAGACTATAATATGTCCTTCACTGGAAGACCTGTATGTCATTTGTCTGCTAATAACCCTAATCCTAAGCCTTTTTAGATGTTGCCCTTTCAGTTAATTTCAGAGTCCCCTTTAATCCACCTGTTAATTTATTCTGGACGTGTCACTGATGAAAGCCTGGGAATGTCTCAATAATTCATACACATGTTGACTCAGACAGTTAGGCACCACACGCAGACGACAGGCAGGCAGGTGATTTGAAGGTGCAATTTGAAGTGAAGGATTTGATTGTTTCTTTTCCTCCCTTTTTTGAATCCTAAGCCCGTGGAGAACGTTTTGATTACCATGCCGTTTTAACATCGGTTAGCGTTGTGTTTCGGGGCCTGCAATAATCACACCCCTCCTCCAAAGCTGTTACTGAGCAGCTGACATTTTCAGCTTGCCATTAAATGCCCCCTGTGTTCCCAAAAATCATTATCCCAGATGTCCCCCTCTGAGAAACTAGTCACTCACTGCCACCACTACTACTTCACAACTGCATTAAATGGAATGACTTTCAACAAAAATGAAACTAAATAACGAAATAGTGTGAAAAAAAAGTGAAGGATATTTATGGTAACAGAAAAATACAGAGGAAAAAATACAGTCATTTTTAACAACTGTACAATACATACTTCCATAGACAAGGGTTTTTTTTTGTTAATTAAGCATTTCACTGCTCTTTGTAACAAAAAAAGCCAAAAAGCTGAAAGTATAGTGTATGAAACAGACAACTGAAATCACAAGTCTTACAGTTCAGTTACAGATCATTCACTGGATGCCTGAATATCATCACTGAGATCAGCATGTTTGAGGTTATTTGCAGTTGCCGGGGTCTCCCAGTAATGCCTGTTCAGGCCTGTGGGGAGGTGCTGGTCTATATGTAGGGAGTGTAGCAGTTTAGCTATGTGGCCTGATTCTGAGTTTCTGCCCTGACCCCTCTGCCAGCCTCTCTCACCGGGACAGCTCCTCCAGTTTGGACTTGGCGAACTCCAGACTCTTTCGCTCCACGTGCTCGTGAGGGGTGTGGGCCAGCAGCTCATGGAGCGTGATGATGTAGCGAGGGATCTAGCAGAGAGAGAGAGAGAGAGAATGAGAGAAAGAGATACTGACAATGACAGAGAGCAGAGAGGGATAGTGATGCAAGGGCTTTTCCACAGTGTCTGAAATACAGGAGTGTGATATGCACGTTAGGGGTGAGGCAGAACCCAGTGCATGGCAGACACTTGGGCCTCACAGGTAATAGGTCAGGGGTCAGGGGTCAGGGGTGGGGGGTCAGGGCAGTACCTGGAACATGGGGTAGGTGAGGAAGGTCTCCAGCATCCTGCCCTCACAGGCAGCGTTGGCCTCGTACTGCTTCAGCAGCTTGTCAAAATCCCGGTTCTGCTTGCAGTTGGCCAGCACCTGCAGGCTGTACTGGTGGTTCCGCACAAACTCCTGGTAGATGTTGAGCATTGGCAGGAGGATGTCGAAGAGGTCAGCTGTGAGCACAAGGTGAGATACAGAGAGGCTTGAGTTTTAAAAGTTAAAAGTTAAGTTTTTAAATGAGTGCTGCACGCCCAGTTTCCTGACCACTTTCCACATTGCTGACAGTGTGGTATCTCCACCATCTATCCTCACCATGATGTGCCCTCCTGATCTAATGGAGGAGCTTGCAGTGATGGAAGTGGCTGACTATTGCAGCTAGGCATCCAAATGTAGGCAAATAACCGAACATGGACTGGATCCTAATTGGAGTGCCTTGGGGTACATTGTGCTGGAGAGTGTGGTAGCCTGTACATGGCGCAGCATCAGTAAGTTTACCCTGTTAGTCCAGCCACTTTTACTCTCTGTCTCTGTCCAGCCAATGAATTAATACTCTCAAACTGCAGGGTGTGTAGTCAGCACCGGTCTGTCACTCACCTAACACTAATGTGGGCCAGTTGGCTATCCTGGCCTTCAAGCCTTGGTGGAATATCTCATGTAGAAACATGATGGTCTCACTGAGGAAGAAAACACAAGCAAAAAGACAGCTTTGCCTTTACAATGTAGATTTTCTGACCCCCCTCCCCACCAAAACACACACACATACAAGAACATCAGTGGGCGCACACACACCCACAAAACATATGAGTATGCACATACACACAACATATGAACACACATCTGCACAGAGACAGAGACAGATACACTGGCGTTAAAGCACCTGTTGAGGAAGATGGTGCTGACATCATCATGGCTGATTGGCGGTTTCTTTGAGCTGGCGGCCATGCGCAGCGGCCGCAGGAAGCAGTTGACCAGGATGGAGAGCTGGTGGACGTACTCCGTCTCGGCCTCCACCATGTTGAACACAATCTGATTCCTCTTCCTCATGCTCTCTGCGTGGGGAGAGCAGATATAGTCCTGAACAATGATCTTCCACTTCCGCCTGCACAGCCAGCCCCGCATGAAGCTCTGCACCTGCAGGGAGACAGCACAGAGACAGCCCGCTGCTGCAGTTACACACACTCAACACCGCAGCTACACACACTCAACACTGCAGTTACACACACTCAACACTGCAGTTACACACACACTCAACACTGACACACTCAACACTGCAGTTACACACACAGAATACTGACACACTCAACACTGCAGTTACACACACTCAACACTGACACACTCAACACTGCAGTTACACACACAGAACACTGACACTCAATACTGCCATTACACACACTCAATACTGACACACTCAATACTGCAGTTACACACACTCAATACTGCAGTTACACACACTCAACACTGCAGTTATACACACTCAACACTGACACACTCAACACTGCAGTTACACACACTCAACACCGCAGCTACACACACACAACACTGCAGTTACACACACACTCAACACTGACACACTCAACACTGCAGCTACACACACTCAACACTGACACACTCAATACTGCAGCTACACACACTCAACACTGACACACTCAACACTGCAGTTACACACACAGAACACTGACACTCAATACTGCCATTACACACACTCAATACTGACACACTCAATACTGCAGTTACACACACTCAATACTGCAGTTACACACACTCAACACTGCAGTTACACACACTCAACACTGACACACTCAACACTGCAGTTACACACACTCAACACTGCAGCTACACACACTCAACACTGACACACTCAATACTGCAGCTACACACACTCAACACTGACACACTCAACACTGCAGTTGCATACACTCAACACTACAGTTACATTAACTTAATTCTGCAGTTACACACTCAAAAATTGCAGTTACACCTGCTCAGAACTGTATTTCTGAGCATAAAATTCTGTAGTTAAACACTCAATACTGCAGTTACATGCACTCTTTTTTGGACTTAAGCAGTGCCATGCATTCATATGGTGCAAATACACAAACTCAAAACTGGACTGCAATATTCAGGCGACCCTGTGCATATGCAGATCCTGAGAACAGGAGTACGTACTGCAGTTGAGTGTAAACTGATACTCCTGGTACTGATGCAGTGCTCTGTGAATTCTGGAACCTAGAGCCAACCAACAAGAACACAGCCTTGTCTTCAGAGACACACAAAGGCTTTGGCTTACCTTTTTAATCTTCTTAATATCAGGGTCCTCCTCATCCTGGATTACCTGGTATGGCCTCATCCTTTCCTTGGTTTTATTCAGAACAACAATCTAAGGGAAAATAAATAAAAACCATGACCATTATCTGCAACCAGGTACACACATTTATACCATTTTCACACACTCACAATTATAGTTACCAAAGTACATTGTACAGCAGCTGGTGAGGAAGGCATTACTGTCCAGGTCATTAGTCTGGTTGTATTTTTTATATGGAGGGTATTCTTTTCTTTTTTTTTGTGTGAATAATTCTGCAGGTCCTGGAGCATCTGGACACCAGTATGGATCAAGATATTTAAATAACGAAAGAATGCACCCCCCACTCCCCCAATGAGCTTACAAGCTTTCCATTTTCATTGAAAAATGAAACTTTTGAATGCAATTCACTTATGATTATCTGCATATTTAAATACACATATCTTATCATGAAATATTAAGTGCTTATAGACACATTTATACAGTTTAAAGCATTTTTAATGATGCAAAAACTGGTTTAAGCAGGTGGTTTTACTGTTGTGGCTGATCGGTGTAAATGACAATAAAAACACATTACACATTATACAGCACAATAAAGGGAATTATGCAACAAACCAAATATTTTATTTATTGTGGGAGTCATTTGTTCATTTACAGCGTAAACCACACATGCCTGCCGCAAAATTACCAGGCATTGTGCAAGTTCCTCCAAAGACAAGCTTCCAAAGGAAACAATAAAGTCATCCCAATAAATACAATTACTGTATATGTCTCTCATGAGAGTGGCCTTCACACTTCCTCCAGCTACAATAGGAAATTGTGAATGTGTCATTGCATGATTAAATATAATATATTCATTATTGGTTCAGTAATGATGGATGAGTTGGGACTACCCTTGTTGCATTAGCCTTGCTTAAAAGCATGCTTTGTATGGCTTTACAAATCTTATCATTAATCCATATGTGCAGTGCAGGTATTAAATATGAATGCAACGCATATTGTTCAACTGCATACGCAATGCAATTTTCCAACACAACTGCTGATGTTCCAGAATGAATTTTCTGTAGCAATGCAATTTTAGGTTTCTAAAAAAGGTTTCTAAGCACCACTGATAAAAACAAAAATCACTCTTGCCCCTTGACACAGTGCATTATTGATGGCCAGTAATTTTGTTATGTAATTTAACATCCATAACTGTGGTAGAGGCATCTAAGAACCACATCTATTCACACAGCTGCCTGTTCAAAATCACCTGTGAGACCTGTGCAGTTGTCCCAAAAACTATAATCAAGCAAATGAATCCAAAGCAACTCAGCAACACGCTCCCACATGAATGCAAATCACTCTCATGTCGTCTTTTTCATCCTATTTCACTGGCGCGCCGTGTAGCTGAGACAGGAAAAGATGAACTACATTCATAAGAATACTTTTTGTCTTGAATCAATATATTGGCAGGCAATATCCAGAATGTGATGTCAATAACAGGTCAAATCCAAACAAAGCAAAAGCAACAACTGGTATAACTGAAAACCTACCTCTGAACACTGAGAATCCAATTTAGCTAAATTCAGCCGACCTTTATTTTTCCCTCATCGATAAGGCTGCATGTTTGTAACAGGAGTCACAGTTGTCACGGACTCTGTGCTCTTTGCTATTTTTACATTTGCGTGACTTTCTCCATTTCTGTGATTTCCTCAGTTTTTACTGCTTTTATTTTTTGGCAGTATTAGATGGGAACTTAACTTTACAGTGTTATTTGTACAGGCAAACACATTTTAACAACATTGCCAAATGCTGGGAGAAACAAAGTGCAGCAATGTAAACAGATTCTGGATTCTTGAATCAAGATTCCCGCCCAAATCAAACATTAATCGCCTGTTAACAATGTTCATGCCCAGCACTGCTTCCTTTTCTCCCTGACGGTAACAGTCAGTCACAAAAGGCACTCAACCAAAAAGTATTGTACTACATGTTGTACCAAAACAAACTTTAAGGAAATAAAAACACACAGAAAGCATGTCTTATTTTAGTAATGCAATTTAAGCATGCTCTAATTCTAATGACATTTTGTTAAAGGCAAATGGCATGCTCTTTCTTTTTATGATGGAGTTAAGCAATTAAATGTATCAGCCTATCAATGTATTTTTCTATTTGTTCCTAGCAGTCAGTTACTGCCCATTGATTTTTTGAAACTTCAAACACTTGCTACTCTAGCATATGAAGATATTTCGATCACTTCCCACTACCTTTTCTTCCGCTTTTTTCAGTTTTCCATGATTTTCAACAACTGCTCTGCAACTTCAGCCAATATTTCCTCTGACAAACACCCAGCCTTCCTTACTCACGGACAATTAAGCTGGACAAAACGTCATGATAGGTGCAGACATGGGAAACATACAATAACACGCAATCAAACACGTGCCAAGAACATGTATTTCCAGCTGAACGTTGAAGGTCTACAAAAGAAAATCCACCTGGAAAACCCACCTCGGCCTTGAGCCTCTCAATCTCTGTGTCCTGATCCTCCAGCTGGCTGCGGAGCTGATTGGCCGCCACCTTCTCTGTCTCCACGATCTGCACCAGGTGGATGTACTTCTGCATGAGCACCTCACGCTCGATGATGAGGTCAGAGTAGCTGAGAGAGAGTGGGTTAGTTTCACACTGTATTAAAGTGAAACCACAACATCTTAATCCCATGCTTGATGATGTCATAGTCACTGGGAAACTGAGAGGGTATTTTGACATGGGGATCTTAACACATCTTTAATAGCAGGGAAACAAGTTTGTTTAACTGATTAATTTGCCTGTACAGGTAAGGGTATGTGTGTGATTGCATTGGGGCAGCTTTTCCACCTAAAAGCTCTCCAATTTGCCTGAGTGAAATTATATTTGTACACAGTATTTGTACATAGAGACAGTGCTTTTTCCAGTAGGAGTCAGGCATTCCGAGAGGTACTACCTGAACCACTTAGGCAGCAAATGTGCAGCAGCAAAGCTTTGCCGACATCATCAAATCGGCGCTTTGAATAAGCCGTGAACAAGCAGTCTATTCAGGCATGTGATGGGACTGCTTAAAGTCTTGGAGCGATTGTGGTTTATGAACAGTTGATATAGGACTACAGTATTTGGACGATGGTTTTATAATTTCTACCATGGTTTGACTTTAAATTTCAAGCTGGTGAGATGGCTACAAAGTTCAGACAATGTTTAGTCAGGTGCCTGCCCATACCTGGCCTGCTGGATAGCCTCCACCCACTCCTCGCAGTCAGCCTCCTCCTCCGTGCGCAACTCCAGGGGCTTCTGTCCATCGTGGCCAAAGACCACCAGGAAGTAATGCTGCCAGAGAGCAGGGAGAGAGAGCCCAGCGTCAGCAATCAGTGCACCAGATTTCAAATTTGGGCATCATGCAGAGCTGAAAGCATATATTCGTGGACAGAGCTGTGAGCTGTCGGGGGGGGGGGGGTTCCCCTGAGAATCCACAATCCACAGCAGACCGGGGGGACCCTGCCTTAGATGGCATTACCGTTTATTGACAAAACTCCTCGAACAGTCCAATAGGTGTGTACAGTACATCAGTGATCTCAGGTACGACCTGGTCATTAATGAATAACATACTCCCAAAAAGAATGAAAAGGCAGGATATGTAAACGAGCCGTTGGCCCTTTAACCCACAAAAAAAAGAGTAATGAAAATAGTTCTACCCTAACACACAAAAGTAGTTAGTTATGTTAATTTTCCTGTGTCTCTGAGCGCATCCCTTTATGGTTGAGTACTCATGCAGGCAGACTCATTACAGGGGCACTCAAAACAACATTAAAAAGAGTAATTTTCTCCTGTGCTGGGTGTCTCTACTTAGCCTTGCTTGCTAACCTGCAGCGCTATCATGAAGCAGCATCGAAGAACAACTCCGAAAACACTAGGCATTAGCTGGCTTGCAGCCCATCACATGGAGAGCAGGAAGGATATTCGGTGAGCCCCTGGTGATAGACCCCATGCCCCGCTGATAATAAGCAATTTGGCTCCGAAGTGTGAGCATAATACTTAAGAACACTGAATAACAACTGAGTGAGACTGACATTGTGCTCCAACTGAGCAAAACCACCCAGAAAACACAGCAAATACCTTTAGTATTGGCCCAGGATTCTCAAATGACTATCGCCTCAACTTAAGTTTTCACACCGCCTACAGTAACTATCTGTGCTGCCTCATCATGCGAGGTAGCCAGCTACCAGCCAGCCAGCTTGTCACCTCTACTCATGGACCATAGTAGTTTTGCCATCTCACCCAACCACAGCATCTGGCTTCAGTTGGTTTGAGGTCCTAAGAACAAATCGTCCACACTCAAAGACCCCCCTCTGCAGACCAGTCACCACCCAGCAGCCAGCCAGCAGCACAGTGGTTGTGGTTTTGTCTGGGGCAGTTTGTGAAAATGAATCAGTTCCCCGACTCAGTTCTTCGTCTAGTAGTAATAGGAATAGTCTGAGCAGCCGAGACAAATAACCTAGTGACACCACAACCTATCTTTTTCCAAGATGGTTCCACTCTAGTGCTGGTAGCTGCAAAGAAAGAGAATCATTTATTTATTTTATTTACTTTTATAGCAAATACAGATCAATTTTACATTTGAATACAGGGCAGTATTTTATCTAAGGTAAAAAGAATATGAACCAGAGTAATATTACACATATTCACATCCCAAGTGAAGCCACCATTCAGCTCTTTGTTCCAGCAGAGGGAATAGTCATAATAAGCCACCATATATGACTAACTGAGGGAGTTCACAGGTCAGGGCTGTAAAGCTTGGTCACGTATGAAGTTTTATGGAATTTTTACATGCATTTTAAATGTGAACCTGTCTGGTTCACAGCGGAGGGCTCTACATCTAAAGTCTACGAGGTGCACAGGCCAGCTGGGCGGGTGAGGATGAAGGACAGAGCTTTGGGGCTGGCGCATGCTCTCCCATAGCACAGCTGGCCTGCTGGAGTCTGGAGTGGGTTTACATAACCCTCAATTGGGCCTGCTTTCAGTCTATACAGCCGCTTCGCTGGTCTGGAGTGCTCATTCCCACCACCTAGTCACATCACCCACCCCAGTACTGAATACATTTTATTTTCATGTAAGCATCTCCCATGTTCTACTTCAGTCATCCAGGGTACATGATTTTAAAAAACAATATCCATCATAACAAACGAATGGCCTGTAATGGCATGTGGTATATGAGTAGCTGTTTCATGGTATTTTGTTTACAAACAGGAAGTGTATATAGTTCCCTGTGCCACCACTTTCTGAGAAGCATCATAGGCAGAAAACGCTGTGGTTAAATCAGGAACAACCGTCATGGGCTAAATGAGTTCCACAAATACTGAGCGGAGTCCCTGTATAAACTGTGAAAACACGAAGCCCCACAAAGCTGAAAGACATTCAAAATGATCACAAAGCCTGAAATTGAAAGCCTGCAAACTTTCCCCAAATTGGACTCCTCTTTCAATCTTCCTTATTCCCTCTCTTCTCTTTCACCTCTCGACTCCCCTGCCTTCCTAACCCACTTATTCCGTCCACACAAATCCACAGCAAAAAAAAAAAAAAAAAAAAAGGATGTGCGGTTTGTTTTGAGACAGCAGTGTCCGGGGGCAGTGTGTTAGGAGAGGAAGGGGCTATTCTTAGCCACGTGGCCCCGTACGGACCCACAGTCGTGTGCGGCCGTGGTGCTGCTGCGCTCTCACATGCTGAATGAGGGTTTAGTGAACCGTGACACAGTCTTCTGAATGCACCAGGAGACCTGATTACCCCTAAGGCCAGGCAACCGTCAGACAAGCACGCAGCCGAACAAAGGCAGAGACACAACCCCCATCAAAGCCCTCTCCAGCTGAATATATCCATCTGTGTATCCATCTATTTATATCAATAGTTCATTATGTTTAAGAATATGGCGCGTGTGCCTAAAACAACTCACATTCCCAGTCTTAAGAACTACTTGTCTTGTTGCCAAATCCACCAATGCTGAAGGACAGGGAATGGACAGCTTGTGTAACATTTCCTAACAAGAGCCGCGTACATTATAAAACCATGTCACTACAACCACAACATCCCATTCCCATGGAAACATATTCCGCAACATATTCTGCAACATGACTGGTAAATGCAAACCAACATACAGTTGGTTTGCATTTACCTCCTCTTATTCGGCTATGAGATGAAAGTGGATTGTCTGTACAGTTACATAAAGATGGGCCAAACGCATTCTGCTAATGTCTAGAGTCTAAAGGGTAAAGTCCTCCAGCATTGCCAGCTATAATGATAACCATGCTTACAGACAGCAGTGTACACAGAAAATGGATGAAACTGTTCTGTAGTGAAAATTAACAGCTATGAATCTTTTTTTCTTAGTGGAGTCAGAAAGTTATTAGTACTGTGTATATCATTTATGGAATATGAATAATGTAATATTTTGTACTTAAAAATGCGGATATTATGTGTGTCCATGTCAGCATATTTGCACTTGTGTGAGTGTGGGTGCATGCATTTGTGTGTATGTGTATGTGTGTGTATGTGTTGGTGTGTGCGTATGTGTGTGTGTTGGTGTGTGCGGTCTGAATTTCTGTTTTTGATTTGGCTGAATACACTAAAGCACCAGCCCAGGTGTGTTTCCTGAAGGGTCCATTCATATTGAAATTATGTGAAGCACTTGATGCCTCGGTGACAACTATTTTATTTATTATAATTTATTTGAAATATTTTGCCTTTTTTTAAAAAACCCAGGATGAGGAAGAGGAGGATTGTTTTGACACACAAATCCAAAGATGCAGGACGAACAGACTCACAGCATGCTTTCACACATGTTCCCTCCACACCGTGTTTACCAGGACTCCCTTCAGTGGCCATATTGATAAACTGGCTATGGATTGTCTCCTGCTTATTCTAATCAACTGTACGTCGCTCTGGATAAGAGCGTCTGCCAAATCCCAATAATGTAATAATGTAATGGACACGCACGGTCAGCGCAAGTCACCATGTTACAGTAGGCTCTGGCAGGGAGGCTGTGCCAGCATAGGACACACAAGGCTTAACTGTGGCCTGGGCAGATTCTGATATTCACTGATGATTAAAATGGTGGAATGATGTCTTTACTCAGAACTGATCTACAGCTCCCAATGTTTTGTATTAGTGGGCTGTAATGTGACCTGCAAGAATCCCAGACACCTAGATACAGAGCCTGGCCCCGATGCAGACAGAGTAGGGCTGGGTACTGTTAGGTGCATCGCAATTTGACGTGAATCCCGATTTGGTAATTCGATAAATGTATCTCAATACTCATGGGGATGCAAACTTTGAAATTAGATCCGACATTATCAAAGAACGTCAATGTGTACAACAGTTATTTACTGTGAACAGTGAAAATCAATATCTTCAGCATAGCTCTATTACTATAGTGTGCACAAAACATGATCTTGCTTGGGTTCCTTTGAGGCTTTGTGGTTTTAGTCGGTCCTGTTATTCAGGAAAATATTCAAGTTGACTCACTGAGATGACGTGCTGCATCATACTCGAATGATGTCGGATGTGTGTCCCAGATTTACTTGTTGGGAGCTGCAGTTCAGCATGGGGTGCACATGCTCAAGGATTCTCATCAGTTATTTTCACACCAAAATCTACAGTTTATGCAAGAAATACAGCCTTGGGGAAATTACAGGACATATTGGAACCACAGACGAGTGATCCCTAAGCAGTAGGTAAGGGAATGACAAAATCACAGTGCCTGCATAAAGTGATACTCTGTAGGGTAGCAGGGCAATATATTGCTTCTGCAAAACACATCTCTGTCCATAGTCTGACAGCTAAAACAGCCCCTTGATCTCACACATTTCGAAAACCCTAATCTTGTGTCACAAGCAAACCTGAAGCCATCATCCACTGCCTTTCAGTATATACTGTAAAAGAAATTAAGAGGAACACTGCCCCAATCCCATTCAGTGTTCACAAGGAGAAGCCTGATTAATGTATTGTTATTTATTTTTGCAAAATGAATGTGCATCCCAAACAGAAGCCACTCAAGCCAGGTGATAATGAAGGCGGAAAGGATCTGGAGCTTTCTCGGATAATGAGGGAGGGCAGAGAAAACACATCACTGGGCTCTGCGACTGAATAAATCGCAACTACAAAGAAGCAGCGAGAGAGCCGTGGGCAGAGAAAGACACAATGGCAGCCAGACCGAAGCATCATATACATAAACTGGGCAAATGGAAGAGGAAGACTGCTAACTTGTTGAGCTACAGGGTAAACATGAACATTGCACTGCAAACAACAAAATATAGGCATGGTACAGCAAGCCATTCAGTCCAGAAGTTATCTGGTATAATCTAATAATCTTACCACCCACATAGTAATCTTGATATAAGAAACCATGCCACAATTTCCTTGAGTGTCTTTCCTAAACAAAGATGAAATCTTGTATTGAATATTAATCGGGTCACGTACAGCCTCCGATAATAACGCTGCAATTAATAGAGAAATAAAACCTTTCTGATATTCACATAAGTTCCTTAGGGTGTCAGCCATTTTTAGTACATCCTGTACACAACACACAGCCATCAGCAGGTCACGCCTCCTCACCAGTTGGGACTAGCTTTTCCTATTGTCCTGTAGTATTATTCCTATAGTCCTGAGGTCCAGTAGTATTATTCATGTAGTCCTGTAGTATTATTCCTGTAGTCCTGAAGTCCTGTAGTATTATTCAGGTAGTCCTGCAGTCATGTAGTCTTATTCCTATAGTCCTGAAGTCCTGAAGTATTATACATGTAGTCCTATAGTATTATTCCTGTAGTCTTGCAGTCCTGTAGTATTATTGCTGTAGTCCTGAAGTCCTGTAGTATTATTCATGAAGTCCTGCAGTCCTGCAGTCATGTGGTATTATTCCTATAGTCCTGAAGTCCTGTAGTATTATTCATGTAGTCCTGTAGTATTATTCCTGTAGTCCTGAAGTCCTGTAGTATTATTCATGTAGTCCTGCAGTCATGTAGTCTTATTCCTATAGTCCTGAAGTCCTGTAGTATTATTCATGAAGTCCTGCAGTCCTGCAGTCATGTAGTATTATTCCTATAGTCCTGAAGTCCTGTAGTATTATTCATGTAGTCCTGCAGTATTATTCCTATAGTCCTGCAGTCCTGTTGCATCATGCACATGCTTCTCTTGCAGCACTCATTGCACAGGGATGGAAGAAGCTCAACTGGCAACTCCAAATAGGGGAATAAAATCTAAATGAAAATGAAGAGATGATGAAGGCCATATTGTAACTCATCAGGCTAAATTATTCTTGTGACTTCAACCATTTGTATCCAGGTTGGGTAACGTTTGCCTGCATCATTCCAATGTGTAGAGTGGCAGCTGAAAGTGGATTAAGTCGAATAAAAATGTTCTGGATATATCTCTGTTGAAAAGATAAAAAGGCACAATGGATAAGACTGGCCAGTAAGAGATATCAAAATGTGAATTGGAGCACACAGCTGGATCCTTCCTTTAGGAGAAGTTGACTGTCACAGAACGGATGCTTGTTACAGAGGAGAGAAAAAGTCACATCTTTAATTTAAGTAAAAATCACCTCATCACACATAACTCTGTGACTCATTTTTAAGTTCTGAATTTTAATGACACATTCACCGCTCCACAGTATCTCTAATTCATAGTACAAAATTTCTTTTCACTTTTCAGCTACAACAATTCAGCACATGGTGATGAGCCTCAACTTGAGGAATAAAAGGGAAGAGATGGGTACAAAAGGGTAGAGATGGTCACACAAATCCGGCAGGTGAATCATTTTCCACATTGCCTTCTAGAGACTATGGTACACCAAAAGCCATGATCAAGACTGATAAATAGAAAGGGATACAGGCACACATCCAAATCAAAACTAGACAGAAATATTCCAAATTGGATTAACACAGTGCCAGGAATTGCAGCAATTATCAATATTTTAAGCCATGGGACATTTAATAATTTCAACTGTACCTAAACTGTCATGATTGGGGCCAGGAGTCTGCTCCACAATCTTGTCCAGGAACTGCTAGCTTCACACCCGCACCCTCATGTGTTTCCCCCCATCAAAACCCACCACAGCATTTCACTTGGCTACACCATATTAACCCAGCCTGGAACACCCGACTGTGAGACAGAATCCGGCAGCAAAACGAATCATTGCAGTTTCATTCAGAATGGCAAGCCAACCTTCACAGGGACTACTCTAACACAGCTCAGCAGTCAGGGCAGAGGTCTGTCAGGTAAGTAGACTGGCACTGAGGAGGACAGAGAGGAGGCCTGCCAGGTAAGTAGACTGGCACTCAAGAGGCCAGGGAGAATGCCTGCCAGGTAACTAGACTGGCACTCAAGAGGCCAGGGAGAATGTCTGCCAGGTAAGTAGACTGGCACTCAGGAGGCCAGGGAGAATGCCTGCCAGGTAAGTAGACTGACACTCAGGAGGCCAGGGAGAATGCCTGCCAGGTAAGTAGACTGGCACTCAGGAGGCCAGGGAGAATGCCTGCCAGGTAAGTAGACTGGCACTCAGGTGGCCAGGGAGAATGCCTGCCCGGTAAGTAGACTGGCACTCAGGAGGCCAGGGAGAATGCCTGCCAGGTAAGTAGACTGGCACTCAGGAGGCCAGAGAAAAGGCCTGCCTGTCAGATATCTGTGAGCAAGACAAAATTCTTGTTTACAAACCCACTCCTAGTGCGGTCAAAGGTTTGTCCAGATCATCGAACACAGAAATCCTTACACGACTGCTTACACTTTTCTGGAATCATATAGAAAAAAAAGGCAGTGTACAAAACACTCCAAGTCTGATGAGCGGGGAGTGCACTGAGGTCATTTCAATGGAGGATGGGAGGAAGTTCCATGAATCCCGTAGACAACATGCACAGCAGCTGTAGACCTGTCACAAAACATCCAGAGACGGCCAATCCAGATTCAGTTTCCAAAGTGGAACTTAAAAAAACAAGAACAGATCACTAGGCGCTAAAATAAAAGACTGAAGAGCTGTGGGGAAAATGGCAGCCACAGCGTAGTGAAAGTAGAACTTCAATTAGGTTCAATTCACTCTCATGGAGGAAGGAGTTAAGTTGCTGTAAAATACCTTTATTGAGCAGAAGGGTATATCACGAAGCAAGATTACTGAGTTAGATGGGTAACTTCACAGAGTAAAACCTGGAACCCTTCCAAAGCAGGAACATTGACTGAGATAAAAACAGCGGTTCCAGCTTTTAGTCTGCGAATTTATCTTGCCAACTCAGTAATCCTGCTTCATGGTATACCCCCCTGGTATATCCATAAGGACTACATTAAAACCATCAGATGCCAAAGCGTTACGCCCACAAAAACCTTCTAACTTAATCCTTATGGATATACTAAGTCAGTAAAGGTATTTTAACTTAACTCCCTCCCCCACAAGGGTGCCTTGAACCTCATTGAAGTAAGCCCAGTTCTACTTTGGGTGTTGTTTCTCTATATTACTTTAGATTACTTCATCTAGAATACTTCTCCAAAAGAGATGAGTAATTTCAACACAGACAAAACACCAGGACCCAGTTCAGTTGACAGTTCAACAGCTGCAATGTACTGGCTATGTTTAGATGAAGTGTGCAAGTTTCTTATTTATGTCATGGCTCTGCTCAGCCAGCCAACTTCAAAAACTAAGAATCACACCAGTACCACTCGAGCAGCATCTACTTAACCAAGGTGCCTTGATGTCAGATAGGTTACGCCATCCTCACACTGTTGAGAAAAAACGTATTTCTAATCCATTTTACTATATAGTCCTGGCTTTCATAGTAGCTTGGCTTTAATGATAAAAACACATGAGGCAGCCCCTAGGCTCCTAATATCACAAACAAATTATTTTTGTAATGCTGTGGTCATCTTGTTACAAATCAGAATATTTTACTATTATTATTATTATTATTATTATTATTATTATTACATTCGTTTTGACAGAATACATTACCATTTCTTCTGAAATGACAGTGGGACAGTAAATTGTCTTTCAATGACAAAGAAATGTAATTGTAAAACTAGAGAAATTCCAGAGCCACTACCATTTACAATTGTTCATAAAACAATGTGTGTCAGTGCTGCCATGACAACATTATTTCAAGAGGTTTGTTGCTTAATGATAATTTACATTCACTGATAGCTTCTCCCAGCAATACAGTTCATGCAGAGTGGCGCGTGGAAGCAGAATCAGTACTCAGAATATATCAACAGTTTTAATTAAGTTTTAAATGTAAACATTTGAATAATCTCAATATCCAGTCAATTAATATTTTATGCGAAATTAATCAACGTGGATTTGATGCACAATACAGTCAAGGTCCATTCAAACCTAAACAATACTAACACGGTATAAAACAAAGAATAATTGCCAAATTAGGGCAGCATACTTGAACACATATAATTCATTGATACATATTTTTTGCAATCAGCGATAGTATTTTGAACCAGAATCAATAACCCCAAACCGTAAAGTGCAATAGATGTGTAATAGAACTTAATGTAAATGGCGTTGGCCATATCAAAGAATTTAGTTAAATAGAAAGACTTGTGGTAATTTTGTATTCTGTAATAGAAAAATATTTCTGTGTAAAAGTTATGAAACCATTACAGTAGTCTTTTCTAACCATTGTAAATCCCCTGCCTTTATGTGCCGCATGTCAAAACGGCACACATTTGAAACTGAGTCAAAACTGAGTAACCGTGCAAGATGGGTTTTGGTCAGGAAGGTGACTAAGAACCCAATGGTCACTCTAACAGAACTCTGGATGTCCATCCAGATGGGAGAACCTTCCAGAAGGATGACCATCTCAGCAGAACTCCATCAATCAGGCCTTTATGGTAGAGTGGCTAGACGGAAGCCACTCTTTAGTAAAAGGCATATGACAGCCCACTTGGAGTTTGCCAAACAGCATTTAAAGGAATCTGAGAGCTCGAAAAATCACTATGTCTGGCGAACATGTTTTTACTTTGTCATTATGGGTTATTGAGTGTAGATTGATGGACAAAAATGGCAATTTTATCAATTTAAAATTAAATCTACAACACAATAAAGTGTGCAAAAAGTGAAGGAGCCTGAATACTTTCCGAAGCCACTGTATATCAATAACATTCCATGCTGAACTAAAGTCATTCCGAACCCATTTTACAGCTGAGATTGTTCGACACACCTCAGACTGCGAACTTTCAAAAATGTTTAAAACGAAAGTAATGAGGATGAGGTGTGGAGCCTACTTCACTACTATAACTGGATGCTGTCTGTCACATGATCCGTATGCCATTTATCAGCACAAATGTCAATAAAATCATTTTCATTTTCCCTTGATGTTCATTTGGTTAAGTTTTACAGCCAAGCTTACACACCACGGAAACAGTGCTGAGTTGAAAGTTTAAAAAATCAATACCTGAAGTTGCCAAGATTTTAAACTTTTCAATCACCTTAGAAATTACTCACTTAAAATAAAAAAATGCATCATTAGAGTAGCCTATTTCAGGTGCTAAAGTGATCATTTGCAATGCTGCCCCAGAAGCTGACTGACGTGGTGGTTCCAGCATCTTGAAACAGCTGCCCTTCAAAGAGTTTCATGCACTACAGTCTTTAGAGTTTACAGAGAACGGTGCGATTAACTAAAAACACGCAGTGAGTGGCAGTTCTGTGGGCGAAAACACCTTGTAAGTGAGAGAATGGACAGAGTCATGCAAGTGAACAGAAAAGGCACAAATGCTGAAATAATTTGTTTAAGCCAGTGGTATGCAGAAGGGTATTCAACCTTGAAGCAAATGGGCTGCAGCAGCAGACCATGCACAGTTACACTCTCTTCAGCTAAGAACAGGAAGTTGTGGCTACAGTGGGCACGTAATTACCAAAACTCAACAACTGAAGATGGGGGAAGAAGTCACCTGGTTTAACAAATCTAAGTCTCTGCTGCAACACGCAGATGGTAGGGTCAGATGTTTTAACGGTACCTAGAGTTAACGGTGCAGGCTGGTGATGGTGGTGTAATGGCGTGGTGTGATTTCCTGACACACTTTAGGCCCCTAAATACCAATTGAGAATCATGTGCAAATGAAAGTCAAGGAAGCCAATTATGATTCTAAAAATAATAATAAAAGTATACTGTACCCTCCATTCTGTACCCTCCATTCTGTTAATTTATTTATTTGCCTCTGTACTCCACAATATGAGATTTGTAATGAAAAAAAAATCACATGTGCTTAAAATGAATATTGTCAGGAGCTGAAGATACCAGAGAAGATACCCTGGTGATGTCAATGGGTCACAGACTTCAAGCAGTTGCAACAAAGAATATTCAACAAAGTTCTAAACATGACTACTTTCATTTACATGGTGAGACCAAAGTGAATACAAATACCCTGTAATAAAACTTGAGAAACACATGTGAATTGTATGATTACAAATGTAAAATTGTGGAGCTAAATATCAAAATATGACTTTAATACAAAACACATGGAGCTCACTGTATATATGCAGCAGGGACGGATGAACAGAGGGACAGATGAGCAAAAAGAGCTGAGGGTTCTGAGATTCTGTACAGCACAGAGCGTTTCTCTTATTTCCACGTACGTAAAATACCTCTAAGCAAGATCACGGACCAGTAAGCGGTATCTTTGTCTCTGGAAAGGATCTATTGTGTACTAAATTTGAGCATATTTCTTGTATTCCAAATATTCACCAAATGACAAAGAAAGTCAAAGTGAATGCATCCCAAGAAGAGTAGCATTCACAATACTCAAACAGTAACGTACTCCTGAGATAGTAAACAATTCATTTTATAACATTCAGTTATAGAAGCCATTGAAACCACACGGAACCTTACTTAATGTATATTAAAATTCAAAATTAATAAGCGCGCCTAAATTATTCAGACCCACACGAAAGTTTGATTGCATAATACAATCAGAGCAACATCCATAATGCAGGACCGAATATCAATTCATTAGTGCCATGCAAGGCCTATAACAGAAAAATAAGCAATTTTATCACACGAAGAGGCGTGAGAATGACATGGCAAACTGGGAGGATGCGTCAAAATATATATATGTACCCATTTCGTTATTCATTCGAATAGCAGTGTAATACGGAAATTATACGACTTTTGTGCGTGCACTCCTACAATAATTTGTGGTGTAGCACGTATTATGTAATTCAGTTTTCAAAATCACTTTAATCCCCACAGATCCAGGGATTTATGAGTCGCAGTCGCGTTCGTGGATTTAACAGTTAGGACAGTCCCTTCTCGTGCTGGACGTTGTCCAGGTAAGTTAAGAAGTTTGGTGGACCAATTGTGGCATCAGGTAATCTTCTTTGCATGGTCATGGAATTAAAAACTTATAAAATAAATACAAAAAAATGCAGAAACTCACCAGCTTGTCCAGAGTCTCCTTGCCCGCCGTGGAAACCTTTGGTGCTGGGACCCGTTCGCATGTGCATCCTTCTAACAAATAAATCCCAGAAGGGCGAGTGCTTTGGTCGTTCTCGAAATAAAACAGGACATTTTGATACAAAGCGAAATATTTCTCATGCCAACGACTGTTTTCCGTCGTCTTTTTATTGAGATAGCCGCGTTTGGTGCCCTCTTTGCGCGCGACCATGGATAGATACAGAGCGTGCCCCTCATTGTACCGCACACTTTTCTGCATTTTCCGACTCAAATCACTTTATACGATATTTGCCCAACACCATATCCTTGAATTTGCACCCTTTTAGAGAAAGCGATAGATAAAGTTGATAGTCTTTACAATAATAAAATACAAAGCCACCGACGGGTACGGGAAAGTTGGTTTGCTGGAGCTGCGTTCTGCAATGTTGCTGCCCATATCCGAAAGAATCCCCGAAATGATAACAAATAACTCATTCAATCCATGTCTGAGCACATGCAACTTTTAAAGTGGAAATATATATTTTAAACAAAACAACTAACATATTACATATGCAGTTGTTTTGGATTCAATTGAACGCTTATCGTGCACGCAGCAGAGTAAAACAAAAATAGATCCAGTGAACAGACGGTAAAAACAGAATCACGATTGAGATCAGCCGTAATCGGCTTTGACACCAATTTAAAGGGACAGGTCTCTCATCCTTACTTACGCACTATTATGTACAGTATGAGCGACAGAGTTGTAGGGAGCGGGCGTTGCTGTTCAGCCAAGCACATTTCCTTAGCAGAACAAGCGGAGCAGAGCTGCGCGCTGCGTTTTTATAGCAAGAGCTGGAGTGCAATACTTGCTTAGGTTGACGCAGCGCAGAACAATATCTTAGCAGCATGTTTATTTTAATGGGGTTCAAAATCGATTATTTTTCCTACATGACAATGCTTTATTTGTTTGAGACCTGTTAGTGTTAGATTTGGCTATGATTAATAAAGGATTAATATTAACTTGCCACGATACGTTAGGTATACTTGCGAGGCTACCATGATCAGTGGTAAAGAAGATTCTAATCTAGTTAAATCTATTTAGATCTAAGAACATATTCTTTTGAGGCATATTGTGTTCCTCAATAAGACATTTACAGTTAGACTGGAAATGTGATATTGTCGTGTCTAGGAAAACGACAGAGTCCAATCTCCAATTTGTCGAAAAACATCTTCACGAGGGAAAAGACCATGGCAGCAAACTCTTCAGGAAAATCAGTTTTTGCAGAAACATGGACATCGAATGTCATTTTTACACCCATTTTATACACAGTTAAAACATCATTGGGGCCAATCACCCACACTGTTCTTATCTTAACTCTAAACTCCTAAAACATTAGCTGACTTGGCAGCGCTACCTTCTCGCGAATCGCCCTATTGATTTCCTAAAAAATAAAGGATCTTATTACATACATCTTGCTTTGTAAGCTGTTTTTTTTAACAAAATGGAATCATTAACATAGGAATCATGTAAAGCACAGTGCTATTCATATATGATATGGTGCTTTCCGGAACTTTCTACGACCTATAGATCATTTTTGGTACTTTCCACTTTGCTCTCATTTCAACAGTTTTCACTGTGGTTTCTTGCGTTTTCATAAGCTCAGCTGTAATTAATGTTCTAGGTTCATTTGATTTGATAACAAGCAGCGTACATGTGATATATATTGACTATAAACCACTTACATATAGATACACTTTTAGCATAAATCATCGAGAGTTTTTGGAGAAACCAGCTCTACAGGCATATCAGACATCTCGCTCTGCCCACTGTCCTTGACTGTCTACACCACAGGTGTCAAACTCCAGTCCTGGAGGGCAGTAGTGTCTGCTGGTTTTTGGGGTGTTCTGGGTTAATTCAAGTCACTGATTGGTTAAAGTATCCACACACCTTGTTCTTAAGGCCTTAATTGGCCTTAATTGGCAGCTGATTGAAAGGAAACCGCAAAAACCTGCAGACACTGCGGCCCCCTGGGGATTCAGTTTGACACCCCTGGTCTACACAGTTCAAATCCCCCCCCCCCCCCCCCCAACAGCTGGCTGTTTTATTCAACTCCGGTTACATATGGGTTCACTATGTATTTCTAGCACAATTTAGCAGTTAATGAGTTTTTAACTCTACAGGGTACATATCATA
Source organism: Conger conger (assembly GCF_963514075.1). Classification (NCBI taxonomy): domain Eukaryota; kingdom Metazoa; phylum Chordata; class Actinopteri; order Anguilliformes; family Congridae; genus Conger; species Conger conger. Next base: position 33,175,832 of record NC_083771.1, read on the forward strand.
CTTTAATATGGATATATTGATCATTTTAACTCTAAATTGGCAAATCCGACTACTTGATTTAAAACTGTTTATTCTATTTTGAGCATCATCATGTTGTTTCAATGGTGATTTGTTTTATGACGGTGAAAAAGAGTACATTCACACTCACAATTTATCTGTCCAGTTCAGCAACATGAATCTATAACAAGTGAGCACGGTTGTTTGTTTATGAAGACCTGTAGCGCCCGGTACTGCAGCCAAGGGGTCGCCAGAGTGATTACGCATTGTGCTTAAACTGTGGGCCCATGCATACAGTACGTACTGTATCTTATATATAAAAAATATATATAAAAACAACAGTCCAAAAGGGCACTGGAGAGAGAGGGTAAACGGGCAGGGGCTGTTTTTTTAACAAAATGGAATCATTAACATAGGAATCATGGAAAACACGGTGCTATTCACTATATGGTGCTTTCCGGAACTTTCTACAACCTATAGATCATTTTTGGTACTTTCCACTTTGCTCTCATTTCAACAGTTTTCACTGTGGTTTCTTGCGTTTTCATAAGCTCAGCTGTAATTAATGTTCTAGGTTCATTTGATTTGATAACAAGCAGCGTACATGTGATATATATTGATTATAAACCACTTACATATAGATACACTTTTAGCATAAATCATCGAGAGTTTTTGGAGAAACCAGCTGTACAGGCATATCAGACATCTCGCTCTGACCCCCCGCCAGCTGGCTTCTTTATTCAACTCCGGTTACATATGGGTTCACTATGTAATTCTAGCACAATTTAGCAGTTCATGAGTTTGAAACTATACAGGGTACATATCATACTTTAATATGGATATATTGATACACCTTTAGCATAAATCATCGAGAGTTTTGTAGGAACCAGCTTGCCCATCAAGGTTGAGTCTGATTTTGACTTGTGATTGTTTATCATGCTTTTAGGAGGGATGTCTTTTGTTCTGTGAATTTTCCCCTACAATATTTTCATTGTTTATACAATTTCCACATCAAGAACTAACAACATACAAACAAAGGTGTTGAAATGTATTATTTCATTTTTAAAAAATGAAAGCTGTGCCATTTATTGTTTATAAATTATATACTAACAAGCAAGTCACTGAACGGTTTGCCTTCTTTAAATTTATAATAAGATATAATTCCAAAAACAGCGCAACTTCATTTTGATGCAGTTTGATGGTCAGTTTAACTATTGTGTGATCTTCAGTCAAGGCCCAGACTGAGACATGGCCCATTCCATTCCCCTTACAATCCCTCTAAGGAGGACTGAACCAAACATGGACATACACCAACATAAACTTTCAGTTACATTTTCTGAATGGAGTCAATAGAGCATGCCAGATTTATTTGAAAGCATCTGTTGAGCTCTAAACAACTTTAAATGAACATTCCTATTACTTCCACAACTCAATGAATTCCTTGCCTTCTGCTTAACTTCTGTTGAATGGTAGAATATACTTTTACATCTGTTTTTGTTGTTTTTTCACAGGGTATTGGTTACCCACACTGGCTTCTGAGAGGTGATTCTCAGTGCAGACTTACAGACTTACTTGTCTTGCTTGTCTTAGCTAGACTAGCTTGCTTGTGGGCTTGTATAGAATAATGTACCCTACATGTATATAATTCGAAAATAATTCATGACTGAAAATAAAAATAACCCTAAAAATAATTTTAACTCTAAATTGGCAAATCCGACTACTTGATTTAAAACTGTTTATTCTATTTTGAGCATCATCATGTTGTTTCAAAGGTGATTTGTTTTATGACGGTGAAAAAGAGTACATTCACACTCACAATTTACCTGTCCAGTTCAGCAACATGAATCTATAACAAGTGAGCACGGTTGTTTGTTTATGAAGACCTGTAGCGCCCGGTACTGCAGCCAAGGGGTCGCCAGAGTGATTACGCATTGTGCTTAAACTGTGGGCCCATGCATACAGTACGTACTGTATCTTATATATAAAAAATATATATAAACGCAACAGTCCAAAAGGGCACTGGAGAGAGAGGGTAAACGGGCAGGGGCTCAAGCCTCCCTTAGTGTCTCTCTGCATGAGCCTGAACAGCGGCATATTGTCAAGGACCTACCTGATTCCAGGGATGATAAAGGCTGACCCCTTCCACCCTGGTCACCACTCATTCCAAAAACCCCATTCCAGTAAATTTAGTCAATCCAAACTAAAATTACCCACTGCCTCAATTGTTTCTTCCCCCATTGGCCCTTCGCCAATCAAACAACTGGGCCACAGTAATCACCCCTTCTTTCTCACCATGCCCTACACTCTCAGAAACAAAATGGTTCAAAGGGGACCTCGTGATTCCATAGAAAAGCCCTTTCTAGTTCAAGGGTTCTTCATCTGGGAGCTTTCAGACTTCACACCAATGATAGCAAAAAATGGCTCCTTTATGGAGACAAGCCAAAGAACCTTTTTTTTTCATCACTTCTTAACCATGCCCTACCAATATCAAATGTATTTTTACACTTTGCATTATATTTAGCAATTATAAGTATTCTGCCAGTATTCTGTCTCATTGCAGAGAATAAGCATTCCAATATCATCCAGGTCTGATATATTATATCTACCCACACAGTCCCAATGCATCTTGTCATTTTAAAACATCACATGTTATTTAGCTGACAGTTTTATCCAAAGCTACTTACAGCTGTTTAGAATAAGCAGCCTGGAGCAATGTAGGGTTAAGGGCCTTGCTCAAGGGTTACACTGGGAATTGAACCACCAAACTTTCAGGTCTCAATCAGTACCTTAGCCACTACGCTACAGGCTGCCCCCTTCTTGTACAAGAACTGTGCATGATCAAAAATATCTTAACATAGTAGAGTATAACCATTATTTACAAATAAACATTGGATGTGTTATATACCTGAAGTCAATGACCAAAAAAAGAACAAAATTAATTTGAAATTAACATTGCTAATGTACCCCCCACGGGAACTGTGACCTGAGCTAATGTATTTGCAATTCTCCCTGGAATTTGTTCTGAGGTATGGAGGACAAAATATGTCAGGCCACAGATGGCACATCCAACTTCTCTTCCAAGGTTATAATTTAGCATATTTTTGCATATTTGTGAGATTTATTTTATGAGTATCTAAACTTCATTATTGTCAGAAAATTGCAGAGAATTACACTAAATGGACAGCATACTGTATTTTAAAACAATTAGAAAAAACTTTCTGTCCTTATGAGGTAAACGGTTTAATTGCTGGAAGACTGATCCAAGCATCTCTGGAAGCTGGCATTCAGTATATGCTCCCGCATTTTAAATTTCACACCTGCCTGCCTGTACCTCTCAGGATGACCATGACAGTGTTACTCGTCTCAGTGTTACTCGTCTCAGTGTTACTCGTCTCAGTGTTACTCGTCTCAGTGTTACTTGTTTCAGCATTACTTGTTTGAGTGTTACTCGTCTCAGTGTTACTTGTCTCAGTGTTACTCGTCCCAGTGTTACTCGTCTCAGTGTTACTCGTCTCAGTGTTACTTGTTTCAGCATTACTTGTCTCAGTGTTACTTGTCTCAGTGTTACTCGTCCCAGTGTTACTCGTCTCAGTGTTACTCGTCTCAGTGTTACTTGTCTCAGTGTTACTTGTCTCAGTGTTACTCGTCCCAGTGTTACTTGTCTCAGTGTTACTCGTCTCAGTGTTACTTGTCTCAGTGTTACTCGTCTCAGTGTTACTCGTCCCAGTGTTACTTGTCTCAGTGTTACTTGTCTCAGTGTTACTCGTCTCAGTGTTACTTGTCTCAGTGTTACTCGTCTCAGTGTTACTTGTTTCAGCGTTACTTGTTTGAGTGTTACTCGTCTCATTGTTACTCATCCCAGTGTTACTTGTCTCAGTGTTACTCGTCCCAGTGTTACTTGTCTCAGTGTTACTCGTCCCAGTATTACTTGTCTCAGTGTTACTTGTTTGAGTGTTACTCATCTCATTGTTACTCATCCCAGTGTTACTTGTCTCAGTGTTACTCGTCTCAGTGTTACTTGTTTCAGCGTTACTTGTTTGAGTGTTACTCGTCTCATTGTTACTCATCCCAGTGTTACTTGTCTCAGTGTTACTCGTCCCAGTGTTACTTGTCTCAGTGTTACTCGTCCCAGTATTACTTGTCTCAGTGTTACTTGTTTGAGTGTTACTCATCTCATTGTTACTCATCCCAGTGTTACTTGTCTCAGTGTTACTCGTCCCAGTGTTACTTGTCCCAGTGTTACTTGTCTCAGTGTTACTCGTCCCAGTGTTACTTGTCTCAGTGTTACTCGTCCCAGTGTTACTTGTCTCAGTGTTACTCGTCCCAGTGTTACTTGTCTCAGTGTTACTTGTCTCAGTGTTACTTGTTTGAGTGTTACTCGTCCCAGTGTTACTTGTCTCAGTGTTACTTGTCTCAGTGTTACTCGTCCCAGTGTTACTTGTCTCAGTGTTACTCGTCCCAGTGTTACTTGTCTCAGTGTTACTCGTCCCAGTGTTACTTGTCTCAGTGTTACTCGTCTCAGTGTTACTTGTTTGAGTGTTACTCGTCCCAGTGTTACTTGTCTCAGTGTTACTTGTCTCAGTGTTACTCGTCCCAGTGTTACTTGTCTCAGTGTTACTTGTTTGAGTGTTACTCGTCCCAGTTTTACTTGTCTCAGTGTTACTTGTCTCAGTGTTACTTGTCTCAGTGTTACTCGTCCCAGTGTTACTTGTCTCAGTGTTACTTGTCTCAGTGTTACTTGTTTGAGTGTTACTCGTCTGAGTGTTACTCGTCTCAGCGGTACTAATCACATTGCCTCATTTTTTTCTTTCTTTTGCGAGCCCTTGTGTCTGGTGCCATGTGACAGGAAACAGGTGTCAGGAAACAGGTGTCAGGAAACAGGTGTAAAGATGTTATTATGTTATTAATGAGACAGAAGAGGGGCTCTGCAAGCTTCCATGTGACATTATGACAGCAGTGGACAGGAGGGGCTGGTGTCTTCTCACATCTGTCATTCTGGGTAATGATTTGGGTATAATGGGTAACTCCTATGACACGGCCAAGGACCACTCAAGGGCTTACCTTTCCCTCTATGTAATTGCCAATCCAGCTGCTTTTAATTCTTCTGAAAGGCAATGTGAGGAGATATTGGGAGAGATTGGGAAAAAAAGACGATTGAGTGGGGGTAGAATAAAGGCTGAAAATGTTGATAACAATTTATTTTTAATTCAGGAGCCTTGCATATATTTCTAGCCAAGCCAAAAAAGTATACAGAAAAGGCTCTCTCGATGACTGTTGTAAGATAACCTTTACCTTAATTTGGCTTAGCCATATGTACCTCAATAACATGAAGTCTGTTTGATTGGTTGGTTGGTACTTACTGTGTAAGTAAAGGTGGTGGTGTAGTATAATTGTAGGTGAGACAATGTGCTTGCATTTGTGTGTATGAGATAGTAAATGTACTCATGCTGTTAGAAGCCAAGCCAGTCCTACTTGGCTAAATACATGAATGTTTTATTGTTTTCATTAGCATGTATCTCTATTCAGTGGAAACATGAAGGACAACACATTACTCCTGGGATAGAAACAGGAAACAGAATGACAGGCAAGCGAGAAATATGACTTAAGAGTTTAAATGCCAACCGCAAATACAACTAGGTTCCAAATCTTTGAAAATATGAAAAAGCTCTCTTTCAATTTTCTTTCTGTCTCACTACACAATGGCTATGTTACTTTCTCTCAGCACCATGTTTTTTTCTTTCTTAAAAATGTACACGTAAAAGCTCTCTTGACACAGATAATGAATTTTGCATCACTTTGTTTCTAGCCTACACTGCAGTGGCAACATTCGACAATAGAGTTGTAATTACAAGGCTTTTTTTTACCTGTTTTATTAAATCTCTTCCTGTCCTTTCATATTTTTGTTTTTTATCTTGGCTCCAGTCAGATTAGCCCACAGGGGGGAAAGGCCTGTAGGTACATACGTATGACTGTACTATAACAAAGCCAGGATTTGATCCCAGATTATATCAAAATATTATTATATTTCAGATTTTAGAGCCCCACAGAAAAGCAATGAGCAATTCAGTCTGGTAGTTTTCATTTAGTTCAATTTCATATAGTATAATCAAAATGCGACAATCCACAATTGAGAATTTTCATAATTCATAATTCAAGAGACTTCAGGTTTTCTGTGTGTTTGTTTGTTTGTTTGTTTGTTTTGCATTTGCTTATTTTTTAGTTGGTGAAATATTCAAGGCTGCAAGAATTGGAGAACACCACATAGCAGACTTAGCCACAGTGATATTTCTGACAGCTGGAGAGAGCCAAGCACTCCAAAAGAACATAGCTTTTCACCAGCGCACCAGTGACCTGTGTGTTTCTGCACCAGTTAAAGCGCTTTGCTATAGCAACCAGTGCTTCACTCTTAACCCACTGAATAAAAAGAACCCACATCAAGGCTGTATGCAGCGCACCTACAGGAATTACACAGTGGCCATCTTGGCATTATTCAACAAAGCACAGGCTACATTCAACAATCTCAGGATGGCTCATCTCTATGCTGACATTTGATTTCTTCAAGAATTATTTCTCTTAAAGGAAAAGGTAAATAAATTGCGAAAATTCATTGATTCCAATCACACCATACTTATATTCACATAGGGATTCACCACTTTGTGGTTACAGTTATTGTTCTCAAAATGTCAGTAATTAATTAGTCCCAATCATTGGGGCCCTGTGCATTAGGCCTGGATGCAGAGCATTGCTACAGGGCCCTACATGACAGAGACTTCCACCACAGGGCCCTCCACCACAGAGCATTCCACCACAGACCCCTCCATCACAGAGCCCTCCACCACAGAGCATTCCACCACAGAGCCCTCCATGACAGAGCATTCCACCACAGAGCCCTCCACCACAGAGCATTCTACCACAGAGCATTCCACCACAGAGCCCTCCACCACAGAGCATTCTACCACAGAGCATTCCACCACAGAGCCCTCCACCACAGAGCATTCCACCACAGAGCCCTCCACCACAGAGCATTCTACCACAGAGCATTCCACCACAGAGCCCTCCACCACAGAGCATTCCACCACAGAGCCCTCCACCACAGAGCATTCTACCACAGAGCATTCCACCACAGAGCCCTCCACCACAGAGCATTCCACCACAGAGCCCTCCACCACAGAGCATTCTACCACAGAGCATTCCACCACAGAGCACAGTTGCAGTGCGGCATGCCTCATCACAGCCTAGACATCCAAACAGCCTTCTTGTCTTCAACTCTGTCTTCCTGAACCCTGTCTGAACTGCTGTGGACAAAGGACACCGCTCAGTGCTGCAAGCAAAAGCTATAGAATAAACCAGCTAGAAGATTAACAGGCAACTCCACCACACAGGATTCTCTTCTAGAATGTGATTGCGCATTGTGTGTGGTATATTATGGGCTAATGTTGAAGGGTTAAGTGAAGTAACCTGTCACACTGATGAGGCTGCATGAACCAAGGCTACCAATCAGGTGCAGCACATCTTCAGCACACATCTAAAGTTTACCTTGGAGCCATCCTCCACACTGCTGGCTCCCTGGGATTTCATGTACTTAGCAGCTGCAGGGCACTCTGGGCCATTATACCAGGTGCACTGAGAGGTTACTGGCGTAAGGACTTGCAATGGAGACTAAGTACTGTGGTTGTTTATCACATGCACACACATGGACGCATGCACACGCAAGAACATTTACATGCACAAGCGTACACCACATACATATACTGCGCACTACCCTAAATCACGCAAATAAACATGCACAGATATGCGCACATTCACCAATACACACACATAAACATCATACATTATGGATGCACACACACTCTACACAATTACCTATTTGACCACATTGATATGTGCAGGATCCATCTCCTGTATCTGTGGCTGAGAGGATGACTAAGGAGACGTAATCATAAATTACATAAGAGGGCAGGTTTCAAGTGCTAGATGCTGCTAAAGCATTAGTTTTCAGTACAGCAGACTGGCATGAAATCCTGCCCATTTGACTGCGGCTGACTGCCTCATTGGACGGTGCTGGGTGACAGTATAATGGATAGGGAATAGGAAAGTATGCAACTGTATAAATGTATCCTATGTAAAATTGCACAATTAGCAAATTAAAGTTGATGTGGATAAGAGTGCGCTAAATTACTGTAATGCAATGTAATTGCTCATAACATTGCATCAGACAGTTGGATTCTCCTCATCACATAATTGTGACTTCTCTGGTCAATTTGGCTACAGTAGTCTGCTTGCGCTAAGTATTCCTCTCCATCCTAAATGGCTGTACAGCTCAGCTACAGTGTAAGAGATGTGCTTGTCTTGAAAAGCAAATTGGGTATACTGTACCAAAATTATGAGAAGTTTGTGCACATGCGTGCGTGTGTAGAGGGACCTTTGATTAGCCCTGTATACTGACCACCGGAATGTCAGCAGCTGTTATAGAACTAATCCTGCATGGCATTAAAGGACAGTAATTAAGATTTTCACTTTACTGAAGATGGGCAGGTAGAAAAAACACCAAACATCCTCAAAACATGAGCCCATGAGGTTACAATTAAATGCAATGAAACAGCCCTGAAAGTCTATATAAGTGTTATTATCCTGTGCTGCTGTCCCACTTTGTCCCTCACATCAATTATTGTACTGTGTAATAATCAGATTATTTGAGATGCTATTATTAAGCAAGATAGTCCATAAAGTATTAATGCAGGAAAGATGTGGATAGCAGTGAGATATGAGACCTTCACAGCAAAAAAAACCATATGTATTTGCTTGGACCAGCTTGTTTAATACCTGAGATTGTAACCTGCCCAATCCATTTGATGATTTGCTCTGATTGAATGATTGCTAACTGAAATGATCTATAGAGTATTTACTAACAGAGTTCCTCCCAATATTTCTTTCCATTGTGGAGTTTCTTTTCATTTTCTTGCTTTTTGGGGGTTCAGGCCTGGCCAAATTTGGGCAAATTTCCTGGAAAGCCTCTTTGTGAGAAGGTCTCTTTAAAAACAACTATATAAATTAACTTAATTTAATAGAATGGAACAGCTAATGGCCTCTAATTGATGCATCACATTTGAGAGCCTGCAACCCTCACTCAACTCAAGCATACTGTGTCACTCAGGTTTTCCAAAAATATGACCTTCAGTGGGGAGAGGAGTTTGGAGTATTAAACCTGGAAGGGAACACAGAAGAGGTGCTTGCTGACTTTTGACGCACCTCTTCCTGTCTCTGGTAATGCAGGGAACGTTCTCCATCAACATGTTGAACAGGCAAATAGAAATAGCATAAAAAAGACCTAACTCCCACTCCTACCCAGCTCCACACCTATTGTGATCGATGCAGCAAACCTCTTAAACTAAACTCCCTTTGTTTCTGGGCCATTTGTTGAAGGAATGTAACCTACAGTAGCATAGGATTCTGTCTTTTCATCTTTCTTGAAGGTGTCTATAAACAGTAACTACTTCTACAATATGGAAAACATCCCCTCTAGCACCAAGCCAAAGAAAGTATCAACCCTCTTTTAAACAGTCGGGGTTATTATACTGCAGCAGAGATAGAACAGTCACTTTCAGTTCTCACGGAATACCAACCTCTTCAACTCTATCATGTTCCAGACATCCAGTGTCACCCCCTCAGTAGCCAACATGATCTTGCACCGATTCTGCAATTGCAAGGAGAAATATAACATATATAAAATAGATGTAAATACACATAATCCATGGGCAAACACCATAAATATTTTAGCAACAAAGGTTATGGCGAGGGTATAGGATTTACAGCTGCCTGTCAAATATGCACCTCAAAGTCCCTTGAAACTGCACCCCATACTCAATCAGTTTTTGCCAAGGTTTTTCTTTCAAAATGTATTCTAAGAACAACTTGAATCATGGAGGAACATAGTATGTTTGTTTGTTTGTGTGTCATCTTCTAATCGTTGGGTCAAGTTTTGAGTGAACCGAAAATATATTATATACAGTACATTTTTTTAAGACATTCAGTTCAAAAACAGGCAATTTATTTCATAAATTGTTCACAAAAATATGAACCATATCTAATAATATCATATCTAAGTAATATGTATCTATGCAAATATGCTAATGAGTAATATTGTCTAAACTATAAATAACTAAATAACTGTTGCTTATTGTATTAGGATAGAACTATTTATCCCCTATTTATATCCAATTTTTCTGATTATCTATAGTGACTAATAACATCTAATTTGTTAGGATCTTCTGGAATTTATTTTTGAACAACTTAATTAAAAGATTAATTAAATATGTAATATATTGTATTGCATATGTTAAAATGACTCATGCACATTTAATTAATTAAGTTATTTTTGAACACCTAATATAGGCAAAAGAAAAGCTAATGCAATAGTAATCATTATTAATAGGACTTAATTAATTTTGTTTCTACTCTCATCAACATAATTCTTGATTTAAAAAATAATAAAAACAAAACCAAAAAGTCAATCTCAACAAGTATTGTAGTCTCATATTTAGACTTCAGTGCATGATTAGTTACAGGATTAGTTTTGCATGATGACTGTTTATTTGTGCATTTGTGTCTGCATGTGTGTGTGCGTGTGTGTGCATATGAGCCTGTGTGGATGTATTTGTCAGGAGAAAGGGGTAGAATTTATTAATCAAAATGAGAAAATGATAACCTCTTTCCATTAAAAAATATATGATAAATAATGCTTTCATTAGGCCTTCCATATTTTCTCAAGGCAACAGGTCCAAAGAATTTACAATGAGGATTAGACAATCCTACCAGAACCACATTTTGCTCCCAATCCAGCCCTGAACCCAAGTGATCAACTCACCTCAGCTGAAATACTGACCACTACTCAATGAACAGAATAAAGCAATTAATTATTACATTTAGACTACTAGTTTTGGCCAATGAGTAAACAAGAATAACCAAAAAAATCACTTGCTTCCATAAAATATGTTCTATTCAGTTGAGGTTGTAAGCTGTATTTCTTTACTTTCTTTACTTATTTCTTTACTAGAAGGTCTGGGTAAGTCGCAAAAAATTTATATTTCACCAAAATGCTGGTGTATTTACACAAATGCACTCATTCACATTTTGCTCCAAATTCAATACTATTTCCAAAATAAGCCATCCAAGTTCAGTTTCCAGTTCTTATGTTGCTGGCATCCACTTAAAAGCTGCCCACACAGTTTGGGGTTAAGGCAGCTTTCCTGGAATCTGTCACGGTCTACACATTCAAGCATCTGCCACCTACTCTGACTCCACCATTGACAGAGTGCATAGGATCACCCGGGAGGCCCGCCCAGATGTCATCTTCCCCATGCTGTTAGGTAATGGAGCCTGGCACGGTACAGCACGGCAGGGGATGAGGGGATGGATGGGGGAAGAGTGAGGGTCCCCCATCTCTTACCCTCGCAACAAATCCCAGCCAGTGCGTCGAACGATCCTCAACTTTCAGCGATAAGCAGTATGATCCTTGCAGGGTCAGTACCATGGCGCCCTTGCTTCGAGAGTGGCCTGCCTATCTCTGTCTATCACATCCACCACATCCTGTTTCTTCAATTATATCAGCTGTTTCCAGTAATTATACAAACGCAACATGAGTCAGGGACTAAGATTCACTTCAACCCGTGCTGCAGACTCCATGATGTCACTCCACTAGGCTGCTTGGAACAGTGGCCGGAAGGGTCAGGGGATAGAGCAAAATAAGGGGCGTCTGGACCATGAAGGGAAAAAAGCCCCCTTCCAGGCTTATCGGTGTGGAATTACGACATGGCACATTAGCTTCACCACAGCTCCTCGTCGTGTTGCCCTCCTGGTCCCTCCTTCACCTTGTCTGATGGTAAATTTGTGTCCTTATTTTGTGGCCTTCTTTCTCAGACTCATAATGCCATCAGCAGGGGCACAAAGGCAGTGGAAGGGCCCCTCTATCTGTAGCCAGGACCTATGGCAGAGACTGGCCCTCAAATCCAAATCCAGCACTGGTTCTCTTTTCTCCCAGGGAATCAGTCCTGCCAATTAGCCAGACTGTCTTCACACCTGACCCAGGTAACAGGAGGGTGGAAAAACAGCAGTTCTCAGCCCTCAAGAAGCGCAAGTTACTGATCCCTTACTCCAGTCCTCTGGGAGCAGAAGCAGTAGCAGAAGAGACATCAGAGTGGGGGGAGGGCACGTCTGTACTCACTCACAGACTGGGAGAAGGAGGATCTAATATTTCACATGCGGCCTGTCGTGTAGTGGTTAAGGTACATGACTGGGACCCACAAGGTCAGTGGTTCAATCCCTGGTGGAGCCACAATAAGATCCGCACTGCTGTTGGGCCCTTGAGCAAGGCCCTTAACCCTGCATTGCTCCAGGGGAGGATTATCTCCTGCTTAGTCTAATCAACTGTTTGTCACTCTGGATAAGAGCGTCTGCCAAATACCATTAATGTAATGTCATGTGAAATATCATAGTCATATTCCATAATGGTGTCCCCTTCACCGCTGGTGATTTCCCCTTATCCTTCATTGCAGAGCTTGGTGATTTTTCAGACATGTCGCGTTCCGATTTCTGTCCTACCAGGGAGGGCATTTACCAGTAGTTTTGTCGACTGCACACATAAACCCAACCCCTATAACCACATGCACTAAGCGATTTTGGTGTGGATTTGCACATTCACTAGATCTGAAATGACACCCTAAGGAGCAGCACAGAGAGTTAATAAGTCCAGCTAAAGTAATTATACAGGCACATTTCAATGGATTTAAAAACTTTTTTCAAAACCATTTAACTGACATACATTAATTTTTTTAATTACTTTGCACGTTCCCTAAAGCATTCAGAATTTCATGAAAACTTTGCCGCATCTCACTTTTCCCCTTTGTATCACCATCTGTGAAAGTTTTGATATTATCTAACTCCAAATGCACATGGCAATGAAGCAAAATATGTTAGCGAGTGGGGAGAAGGAGCTCAAGAGTATTCAATTTCAGACCACATTCACAGAAGCCCTTATTAGGCTAAATGGTCCCTCATTAGGCTCTGATTCCAGTCACCATTTGACGGATGCACTTCTTTACTTTCCACTTTGCTGATAAAAGAGTTCCTTCAGCCATTTTTAAAACATGAGGAGACATGAAAAAAGGTTTTGCGCCATTAGTCAAAATAAAAATATTTTTCAGAGAGTTAGACTCAGAGATCACTTTATTGGGTAGACCTGTACTCCAGCTTGTCAATGAAAATATTTATTCAGCCAATCATGTGGCAGCAACTAAATGCATAAAAGTATGCAGACATGGTCAAGAGGTTTGGCTGTTTTTCAGACCAAATGTCAGAATGGGGAAGAAATGTGGTGGGGAAGAGTGACTTTGACTATGGAATAATTTTGGGTGCCTGAGATGGTGGTTTGAGTATCTCAGAAACTGCTGATCTCCTGGGATTTTCATGCACAACAGTCTCTAGAGTTTGCAGGGAATGGTGCAAAAAAACAAAAAACAAAAATCCAGTGAGCAGCAGTTCTGCAAGCAGAAATACGTTGTTAATGAGAGAGGTCAGAGGAGATGGGCCAGTGTGCTCGAAGCTGACAGAAAGGTGACAATAACGCAAATAACCACACATTACAAGAGTGGTATGCAGAAGAGCATCTCTGATCACATAAAGCGTCAAACCTCTAAGTAGATAGGCTACAGCAGCAGAAGACTTAATAAGTCAAAGAAATAAGTCTAATGAATACCTGATAAAGTGCTCAGTGAGTGTATGCGCACACTAGTAACTATCAGCCCTGGATCCTGATGAAGCATGTTGGTTGGTACTCAAGAGGCAGGAGGTGCATACATTGACTGGAACTTTTGGAGTCCACTATGACTGCACTGCAGGCAGTGGCCAGCAGCAGCTGCTTCTCTGTAATTTGCTCTGGAAGTGGGCAGTTTGCTCACATAGGAGTAGCTCTATGCAAGCCTTCCTCACAGGAACTGATCAACATTCAAAGAGCTTACATAACTCTGTGGTAGACATATAAATTACCATTCCCTGCTCTTTATCAACTGTGACTGTTATAGAATCTGCTGCTTAGTACTGTTTATCCCAAAAGTATCTGGCACTTCTGTGTTATAACAAATTCAAAGGCTAATTAATGATTTTCTGGGGAAATATATCACAGCGAAGCACTTTATTAGGTAGAATTGGACACCAGCCTGTTAATGCAAATATTTAATCAGCCAATCATGTAGCATCAACTAAATGCATGAAAGCATGCAGGCGTGGTCAAGAGGTTCACCTGTTTTTAAGACTAAATGGAGGAACGAATGGGTGCCAGACAGGGTGGTTTGACTATGAAGCACAAGGAAATGAACATTGCTCCCAACAACAGCCACAGTACCCAACCCAGGTGCTCACACACACAGACACACACACACAAGCACACACTCACCAACTTTGTGCCCACCCGGATGCACGCACACACAATTTTAAAATACTCAGCCTCAGTTCTTTGATCAACTCCCATCATCAGTGTGAAGCATTTTCTTTTTTTTTTAAAGACTTTGTTTTTTTGTTTGTTTTGTTTTGTTGCAAAAGGGGAGAAGAATAGTACATCACCAGTGAGCAGAGAGAGCTACAGTATAATGCCATAATAGTGAGATGACAAAGAGGACTGACAGCGGATACAGTGCATAAATACATGGAAGGGCAATTACTGGATCATTCCTTTGAAACATCAGTTTCGTGGCAATTCATTGAGACAGAATCCAGACTTCTATTTCATTTACTGTTTCCATAACAACCACTTTGTACAGGAAGGGCGAGGGGCTGTTCTGTAACCTTGTCCAGTATTCAATAAAAACCTGAAGCAATCAATGGCTAGCAAGTGACAACCAAGGTGAATTAAATTTTCTCTCCAACTTTTTTCATAATCTTGCCATAAGTCTGAAATGTACAGGAAGAAAAAGAGAATAAACACATACTGTACCTTTTGCCAAAAAGTGATTGTTTTGGTAAAGATTGACCAAACGTTTAATAACCATTCCTGTACATAGCTCAAAGGTAGGCACCTTGCCATGGCTATACACTCTGTGAGCACTTTATTAGGTAAACCTATACACCAGCTTGTTAATGCAAATATTTAATCAGCTGATCACGAGGCAGCAACAAAATGCATAAAAGCATGCAGAGTCAAGTGTTTAATTTGATTTAAGAGACTTTGACTGTGGCATGATTGTTGGTGCCAGACAGGGTGGTTTGAGTATCTCAGAAACTGCTGATCTCCTGAGATTTTCTCACATAACAGTCTTTAGAGTTTGGAGAGAATGTTGCAAAAAACTAAAAACATCCAGTGAGCAGCAGCTCTGTGAGCAGAAATACATTGTTAAGTGGACAGGCTACAGCAGAAGAACACTTAATAAGTCTAAGAAATTAGTTCCATAAATACCTAATAAAATGCTCACTGAATGTAGGTAATGAGCTAAATTATTTCATGCTCATTACTGTACTGTATTGTATGTAAAAAAAAATATATATATATGCTTTTATACTAATGCGAAAAAATCCAGCCACACTTGGTGTGAGAATCAAGAAAGAAATAGGCTACAGGATGTGTTATACAGGACACACACTTCCAGGCTGTTGGTCCATTGTTGTATCGACTCTAGATCATGCCAGAGCCCACAATTGTACCTTTGGTTCTAAGTTAATGAAGATTGTAATCCAGCCACCGCAATGTCAGAATGTGCTTCTTTGGCCCTTTAGGTCAAACCTGTAATGTGTTTCCCTCTCTTTTTCCCTGGAAGAACATTACCACATTGTATGATAGGAGTTTTGTTACCAAGCAACTGCAGACTGCGTCTGCAAATGCGGCCAAAATAGGTTATTACTTTAATTGTTTCCTTTTACTGTTGATTTTGCAGTAATTATTTATCTGGATTCTGAGAAAATGTCAACATTTTTGTGCAGGTTTTCATGTGTGAATGAGATGCTGCACTTAGATGTCAGTTATGTACTGTGCTACGAACTATCCTGGCTGCTTTACCTCAATATAAAGAGTAAGACAAATGTGACAAATGTACAGATTATTTACAGTGCTGTAAACAGCAACAAACTGTAAATGTTTTATTGGATTCTGATACATACTCATTCATTCATTATCCTAACCCACTTTTCCTGAACAGGGTCGCAGGGGGCTGAAGCCTATCCCAGCATACAGCGAAAGGCAGGAATACACCCTGGACAGGTCGCCAGCCCATCGCAGGGCACACACACCATTCACTCACACACTCATACCTACGGGCAATTTAGACTCTCCAATCAGCCTAACCTGCATGTCTTTGGACTGTGGGAGGAAACCCACGCGCACACGGGGAGAACATGCAAACTCCATACAGAGAGGCCCCGGCCGGCAGGGATTGGAACCCAGGACCTCCTTGCTGTGACGCTGCTACCCACTGCACCATCCATGCCACCTCTGATACATACTATCATTGCAAAAAGTACGTGGAGGCAGGTTTTAAAAAACATTTTGATGAGGTGTGTATTCAAGCATTTTCCTCCAAAACTGACAAAGAGCAATGCTGCTTATAGTTTGCTTTCATCAGAGATGGTTCTTTACTACAAATAAAGGCCCCTCAGTCTGCAGATAGTATGAGATAGCACCTGGTTTTAGCTAAGCATGAGGGTAGTCATTTCAATTTAGGCTTTTCTTAGTGGGAGAGAAAGAATTGTGCATTTTTCTTTGTGCTGCTGACAAGGCCAGAAGTGCAACCAAGTACAAAGAAGCTTTCTTTGTGTACCTGTGATGGATTACTGTGTCACTTTGTAATGAAAACGGCAAATTACACATGACAGGTCTTGAGACAGAGCTCACACGGACACAGAGATCTGAAGCTGTACGCAAACAGGGGAAATTGGTTCCAGAACTCAGGAGGAGTTGACACCGTGTCACTCTCTATTGCCTTTATGGATCTGCTCTCTCAACTGAATCCACACCGTAATAAAGGCACTCCCTGGAAACTGCTCTTATGTGTCTGTCCATCAGGCTGAAACAGGCCACTTTTTCCTCAAAGACGCATGGCAGCGTTGGTGCCTCGCCAGTCTTCCTCCCCTTCAATGGTTCGGTTCATACCATGTAGCTGAAGCGCGGTGCTGTGGCAGGCCTGTACTCACTGAAGACATGTGCAATGATCATTTCTCAATTATGTGTGTGCTTACACTCGATTCTGTCCAACTACCAATGCATAAATACAGTGTAAACCTTGTGTCAATACTTGGAGATGGAGTGGTGCAGTGCATGGCATAGCAGTAGGAGTGCTGGACTGTGAACTGTGTACTTCTTTTGGCTTGTTTGCTGGTTGTAGCATGTTGCAACACTTCAGCTTTGTGAGTCACAAAGGCCCAGGTAAGTAACGGGAAAACCATGGAATAGCAAAGTATTTGGGTGTTAGTGAGCACAGCACAAATCACTGTGGGACAGAGCAATGTCCCCTCTAATGCCACAAGGACAATCCAAAATAATGCCAGTGTGGACAGTGTATACGGGCACTTCCTTACTCAAAGTCATTAAAATAGCAGTACCTCCCAAAAGGTTTTTGTTAGACATGGTTGCGCTCTGTGATGGCAAATAAACATATTCAGGGTTGATTTTATTTGGTTTTATTTGAGCAAGGATATGATTGATGATTCCCTATCAGTCACTTGTGTTTGCTAGTGAAGGAATGGGATTATCAAAACCATGGTGTCATGAGATCGTTATAAATTTTTAGTGATGTCACAGGCAGTCACTGTCAAGTTTTATTTGGAACAGCAAACTGAGCAGCAGCTAAGGGGTGAAAAAATTAGCAGGGTGAAATATCTCCTTCCGCCTTTAAAGTTAAAATAAAAGACTGCAAGCAGATCTAAGATGATGAACATCTATAAACATAAAAGTGTTGCTTAATTTAATGCATTCAAACAGAACAGTGTGTGGAACTTGCATTCAGCTGCTTTCATATGGAAAGAGCAGAAATAAAAAGAACTCAGATCTCATGTTCCATACATTCACATCAAGAAACAACAATATAATCCTTAAAAGTTCAGGTCTAACAATTCACAGTGGGATTACTCTTTGTTTTATATAAAACCACATCTGTACTGCAGTCTTCACATATTATATAAAACCTCCAGGGGTCATTGTGCAATACAATATCCTCTTGATAAGTTGGACACAAAATTTAACCCCAAATGGGTTAAGCTAGGCTTTATTCATGTCCACATATGGCCATGCTTTCCCATAAGCCATGGGGGCAGTGTCCATTCTGCTGCACTAATCCCTCCCTAAGACCTGGAGAGATACACAACATGCTGAAGGCACACTAAACGCATCTGTGTAGGACCATAACAGTAACAATAAATGCAGAACTAAGTTCTAGATTTATTTTCAGAATTTCTCTCCAATTTTCATTAGGCCTTAGCAGTGTATTTCAGCATTTTGAGATTATGGAGCCTATTAATGAATGTAACAGGTCATCAGTCAGGCAAAAGTATTCTTTCAACGAGAGCATTGAGTAGTTGCAGTATTCAGTCTGCCAGTTCATTAAAAGGAAGGTTTTGGGTAGGTAAAAGATGTTCAGGGGGCATCAATCTTCATTCATTCATTATCCTAACCCGGTTATCCTGAACAGGGTCGCAGGGGGGCTGGAGCCTATCCCAGCATACATTGGGCGAAAGGCAGGAATACACCGTGGACAGGTCACCAGTCCATTGCAGGGCACACACACCATTCATTCACACACTCATACCTATGGGCAATTTAGACTCTCCAATCAGCCTAACCTGCATGTCTTTGGACTGTGGGAGGAAACCGGAGTACCCGGAGGAAACCCATGCAGACACGGGGAGAACATGCAAACTCCGCACAGAGAGGCCCCGGCCGACGGGGATTCGAACCCAGGACCTCCTTGCTGTGAGGTTGCAGTGCTACCCACTGCACCATCCATGCCGCCCGGCATCAATCTTAGTTTTGTTAAGTAGTAAACTTCACCTATGCACGTGCTCTTTTTCGGCACTGATGTTGTTTCATTGAGTCTCTTCTGACCCCAGCACCCCTCCATTCACCACATGAACACATCCATTTCTTTCAAGGCTGTGCTCCAGCTGGCTTTGTCATTGCTGGGTGGTTGCCGAGGCAACCGTTGCTGAACAAGTTGTCTCAATTATTACGTTTTTTCACAAATGACATGCAATCACACATACACAGACGATGATTAGTTCATTTTTCTACATACAGTATTTCAAAGTCAGACCTTTGATTAAAGAAGAGGCCTTTAGAGAAAAGAAGGAAGTACATATCTGAAAGACCGCCTATTGTGCCTGTGCACCTTGCGATTACAAGGCCCTTTGAACTCTAACAGGCTTGGAACTTTACCTCAGTGTCACAATCTTGCTTGTAGTTCACAAAAGGGCTGTATGGCTGTAAAGCTGTATCTTTTAGCAGCGCTGGCACGGTCTACAGAAGTGTGTCCCTCAGCAGAGGGAAACTGGACTGTGTTTACCACGCTGACACAGGGTCAATGCTGTTTGATAAAGAGCCAGTGTTCGCCAATAATGCATTATTTCTCCCATCATTCTGCTGCCTCTGCGCAATTCTGCCACCTCAATAGGGCGGGAAAGTGGATGTATCGGGAACAATACATCCGGGATACTGCTCCCTATTAAATAGAGGGGCGAAAGCTAAATATAAGCAAACTATGTAATGTTGAAGTCTGGATTCAATGTATGTTTTTCATGCTTTAAATACATAGCTATATACTGAATACGATGGGATTTCAGTGTGTAAAAAGTCATGTTCTTAGTTTTTAGATTGCCGGCTATAACTCAGCCTCCCATAATGCCTTCCTTTTCATAGTGACAAAATTTCCAAAATTGCACCATCCTAATGCCACGACAGCGTGTCTGTATTCATCTATGATACCTATATATCTAGAGATTCCTCGAGAAAATGCAGAGTGTGATTGCGACCAATTGGTGGATTATTTCTACTACTGCTAATACTATACTATTCATGATCTTTTTAGAGCCATTGCTCCGACCAAAAGGCAACATATTTCAACAGTAGAAACTGAATTCTCATGTTATTATGTAAGAATTAATTTTCTAAAGAATCATAAATGTTTTCCTGAAGACTTGATATCAATCATGATATCAACAAACAACATTGCCGATTAAGAATGTAAACATGTGGGTTTGTTGGGTAATGTCATGGCTGTGTGGCAGCGTAAGACTGAAGAACAACACACCAGTAGTTTTACTCTGAAATTATTTTTTTTCTATATCTTTGTTTGTGACTATCGTATATCTCCAGCTCCTTGTATCAGCCAATATGTCTTCCCTATTGCAGATTGAGAAGCCTGCCTTAACCTGTAACTTATCCCTAATAACCTGTGTCAGCAGCAGGCAGGCATTGAGTACTCCCTTTGAAATGATCACGTACACGGCAGAGTGGTTATATTGCTTTTAACAATCAATGCAGTCTGGTGAATCCACACAAGCTAAGCATTACTCAGAGGGGGGGAGGGGGTGGATGACTTTTATTAAACAATGCTACAGTTGTGTACAAGAATCTGGGCACCCCTGGTCAAAAAGCCTTTTACAATTAATACGTAAGTGAACAGAAGTGAACTTGACGGTTAAACATGACACATTTCTTCACATTTTAAACCAAGATTACTTTTTATTAGAATTTTTTACAGTTTCAAAATAATAAAAAAGGAAAATATGCCAATAGTTTCAGAGCCCTGTAAGTTAATACTTTGTATCTCCTCCTCGGGCAACTATAACAGTTTTTAAAGGCTTTGTGTAGCCAGCTAAGAGTCTTTCAATTTGTGCTTTTGGAATTATTCCCCATTCTTCCTGGCATAACACCTCAAGCTCAGAAATATTCTTCGGCCTCCTTGCATGTACGGCATGTTTGAGATCTCTCCACAGATTTTCAATAATATTCAAGTCTGGGGACTGTGGTCGCCATTCCAAAATCTTTATCTGTCTTTCCTGGAGGTACTTTATGGTTGATTTCGAGGTATGCTTTGGATCATGGTCTTGCTGGAATACCCAACCTCTCTTCAACTTCAATGACTTGAATGACCTCTGAACATTAGCCTCTAGAATTTCTTGATATTTGGTGGAATCCATTCTCCCTTCCATTTGCACAATATTCCCTGTGCTCCCAGCTTTGCAGCTTTTTTGCAGTTATGTGTGGGTTCTTCTGAGAATTTCTCACCAGGTCTTGGGTCATCCAAAATCTTTCTTGGTCTTCCAGACCTTGCCTTGACTTCAACTGTTCCATTTATCTTCCATTTTCTAATAATTTTTCTGAAAGTGGAAATAGGTAGTTTGAAACATTGAGAGAGTTTGTGTAGTGTTCTCCTTCTTGGTGGAAATTAACCATTGGAAACCCTTGGACTGTTTAGAGCAGCATTACTCAACTCCTCGTCCTGTGGGCCACAGTGTCTGTAGGTATTTGTGCCGTCTGTGGGCTACACCACCTGATTTCACTAATTATTTTACCTGCTTGTTCAGATAATAAGCTAATTAGTGCACTGCAGTGCATTAGTGCACATTAGTGTACAGGATACTTTAGAAGGCTTGGAGTTACTTCAGAATAAAAGTGTTCCTGGAATTATTCTCACCTGACTCATTGAAGCCCTAATGACTAAATTGCCGGGGTCAGGGCCTTTGTAATCATCTTTTTAAAAACTAAAAATAATAATCCAAAAGGGTTTATCATTGGCTCCCTTGCAGTGAATTTTGAGCAAGGGCAGGCTTTGCCAAGGATTCAAAAATAATCAGCTTCCACAAGCAAACAAGGAACACACATATAAAGACACTGGACACCTCACACTTTCCTGGACTTCATAATGGCATCAAAGTGACTCTTGTATGACATTCTTGAATCATGTCCTCTTTATAACTGTCACCTTCAACCTGCTCCACTCCTGCACAGTGATAAGGGGAAAGTAAGAGAGATGAAGGGAAACATGCCAGTGGTATGAAGAAAAATGTGTTATGGAGTGAGAAATGGAAAACATTTAATAAAAATGTAAAGCACACAGAGAGATGAAGATAAGCGCATGGGGGAGATAGAGCGATAGAGAGAGAGAGAGGAGACAATTAATCCCCTGGATGACAATAATCTCTCCGCATGCATCATCCCCCATGGCATAGCAGTCAGAGCAGGCTGATTGGCAAATTAGCAGTCTTTTCACAAGCTGTATAACAACTCAGTGCTTTCAAGGGCAATTACCTCCATCTCCTTCAATCGGCCTGCTGGCAGCCAGATCAGAAACAGCAGAGGCCTCTCCAGAAAACAAGCCCGGTGGGAGAGACTGCTGATCAAACCACACCTCTTTAGAGGTCTTCTTCCAGCCCCAGCAGCCATCAATGGGCATAAGCACCTCCAGTATGGATCAGTGTATCAGCTCTGCATATAGCTAACAGCCTTCTCAGCCATAGCCCGCAGGCTAGTAATGTACATTAGCTAATTAGCCAACTTGTAAAGCGATTGAGACATGTTAAATATGTTTAATACTGAGTAAATGTGGGATTTAATGTTGGTGTGAGCCGATTGCTTCAAAGTTGCTATTAATAATTGCTTGACATCCAGGAGTATTACATTACGAGAAGTCAGGGTGTAATTGTGCGACTGGTTGCTAACCACTTAGCCATTAGCAATATAGCAATATATATATATATATATATATATATATATATATATATATATTTCATATACTGCACAAACGTACAAAAGTGTCTAAATGTTATTTGTTATTTAAAAGGAATTGGGAAAACGCCATTTCTCATTTCTTCCAATGGCTGTCCATTTTTGGGATCTGGAAGTCTTGAAAATGCCAACAAACCTGACAGGAATGACAGCACATAGGGCCTATAGGGTTGATACAGCACAGTGAAATGTAAGACTTGAATAGCAGGGAGCATAGATCAGTGGGCACGATGTAACAAGTTGGAGATTTGCCTGAGCCCAAGGATTTGAACGCCGAGGATTTGAACGCTGGCCTCTCACTTGTCCAAAAATTCCATAGACAAAGGTGTTACCAGTCTGCTACCAGGCCTTTATTAAGAAACCAGTCGAACTCCACTCGTTACTCACAGACCTACCTATCTGGGATCCCCACACACAGGCAAGCAGACAAACTCACATAATGGCATGTAAGTAACATGCAGTAACGTCACAGTACATCACAGTAACATGCATGGGCAGATGTAAATGTGCTTGTGTGCAGTTGCACATGCACGCATTGCACAGACACACACAGGCACATCCAGTACCATATAAACACAAGACGGCATTAGCTAACATACTACATAAACTTTATTCGTAAACCAGCACTCAAAAACTGCAGGAAGTCATTCTGTCTTCCGCTCCCTGTTTTTCTTTCCGCCTACATCCCTCATTCAATCCCTCAAATGACTCCCATCAGTAACTGCTGGGTCTTGGGAGGAGCAAGAAATGAAAAATGAACATGGTTTATTACGAAAGTATAATCTAGGATTATTTCCCCCGGTAACCATGAAGTTATAGGCATCAAACAACTTGAAACAAAAAAATATACCTGCTTACTGGTTACTTACAGTTGAAACAGGCAGTTTTCTCTAGTACTGACATTTTCCACTGTTTAATTCTCCTGATGATGATACACTCGGAGATGTATACCTTATTAAACATTATGCTATGGTCTAATAGTATACTAAGCATTTATTTAAATTGCAACAGGCCCAGAGCCCCTGAATCAGAAAAGGTGGGAGCTCTTCTCTTCTTCTCAGGACATTTTCTGTAAGGAAAACAGAATTTTTTTTTTTTAATGTAAATATATCCATTGATTTTAACTATGTTCTGCCAAGCTTAGTCAAAGGAAATACTTGCATTTAAGTGGTTCAACTCTTTTAGCACTTTGGTTTGAGCACCGCCCTCCTGGTTGCTTGGGGCGTGACTGAATGCACTGCAGGATACACTGTCCAGTGTTCATACGCTATGATATTGCACTGAATGTAGTGTGACATCCGGGCAGTTTTAGCACACTATTTTATGCAACTATGGTTTCGGACATACTAATACTATGTTGACATCCCATAAATACAGTGGGCTCCGGAATGATTTGCACCCTTGATAAATATGCACAACAAATGATGTAAGCTAAAAAATAATATAGCTATTTACATAAGCTTTATTTTCCAAAAGGTAAAGCAGTGTGCTTTATTTAGGATTAAATGGAGTCAGCCAAAATCTTACAGTACATTTTTCAAATAAAAAATGTATTTCCCAATGTTCCACAATTATCTTTCTTAATCTTTGGTTTAATTGTGCAAACACCTGTGGCAAAGTTGACAGCCATGAGTATTTTCCTATAATTTGTGATAAGGTTAGAGAACATGCTTTTTTCCAACTTTTCAGAATCATTGAGGGGTTTAAGTCTGGGAACTGGAGTGGCCATTGCAGAATGCAGAATTGTTTTTACTTAACTATTTCTGTATTTTGATGTATGCTTGGAATCATTGTGCTGCTGGACTACCAATCTACTAGTCTACCTTAGACAAAGTCTCAGCTTCCTAGCAGAGGCAACCAGATTTTCTGGTACTTTGTTGAATTCATTGTGCAATTGATATACGGTAAATAGATTAAATAGTGCCCCCGGACCACTGGCAGCAAAACATCTCCAAATCATCAATGACCCACTGTCATACTTGACAGTAGGTATGAGGTGCTTCTCTTTGCATTCCATTTTGCAGCCAAACATGTCAATGGTGTGTATGGCCAAATTGTTTTGGTCTCATCTGACCAAAGCATTCTCTTCCAGTCATAATTACAATGAGGTTTGGCAAACTTGAGATGCTTGCTTTTGTTTATTGTGCCCAGTAAGGGCTGTCTTCATGCCACTCTTCCAAATAATTTTCTGGTATGGCGTTGCCATTTTATGTTTTTTCTTTTCTTTCAGACTTGGTGACCTGAAGACACAACCAATCTCTGCACATCTTATGGCCTCCCTCACAATCTTCCTTACCGTCTGCAGGGATATGCAGTTGTATCCCCTCCCTGTCAAGTTTACAACCATTCCATACGTTTTATGCCTTTTTATTATTGCTCTTAAAGTGATAAGCAGTATGGATTACACCAACATTTTGGGTGTACCTCCTGCGCTCAACTAGTGGAAGATGAAAGGATACATGTGTGTTCAGCGGTTATGGTTCCAACTGTCAAACTTCTCTAAAAACATCATCTCTTGTTTTTACTGTTTTTTTTCTGCGCGTGTATTTCAAATATACATGATACCTGCTGTAAATAAGACAGCTTTCGAGTCACTGTAAGGTGTATTTCTTCACTTTGAAGGAGGTAGACTACTGACTCATATAGGCTTCAAGTCTTTATGCTAAGCTAACATGCTAGCTAACATGGAAACCAAGCCACTGAATGCACAAAAATGAAATTGAACATCTCGTCTAAGTCTGGGTAAGTCAGAAAAAAGGTATATTTCCCAAAATGTCGGTGTATCCCTTTAACCATTTATGTATTTTTTTGTACCCCTTACCAGACTTGTAATGGGCAATTACCATCTGTGTCTGCTGAATTGACTGTTATTCGGCTTTTCCCATGCTGACAGTTGACAAACAGATTTTGCATGCTTGTTGCCTCATTTTTATTCTTGAGTGAAACAGGAAGTGATGGAATAACACAATATAGTTCCTTTAGATTGAGATTAACAGAATTAAAGTAAAATTGCATTGCCAATTTCACGTTGTTTGATTTTATTTGATTAGGGGGTGCCAATTAGGGGTGCCAATAATTTAGTATATTTTTTTCAAAATGAGATTACGAAATGAAAAACATTGAAACATGAAAGTAAATGTGTAGAAATAAAAGTATATAGTTTTCTTGTATTTTTGAACAAAAATATAGTTAGACCATTATCCATGTTTGTTTATTAAGGGTGCCAATAATTCTGGAGTCCACTGTAGTAAGATTGTATATGATTTTAGACACAGCCAAAGACAGACTGGTACATCAAAGGGCAATTGCCATTTTCAGTACTGTCGTTATTTTGCTAAAAGAAGAGTGTGTGATCTTTGTAAATATGATTTGTGGAAAGGTTGCCAATACTATAAAGAAAACAATAAATACACAAATAAATAAAAGCAGGAAAATAAATAAATGAGTACATAAAGGTATGTTTTATTTCATTACTTACATGCTAAAATGCTAATGAGTGCTGTCAAGCAAATTCAAAGAGAAGCACAGTTGACTTACAAAAAGACTTGGGAGTATGGGAGAATGCATTGTGCATACGGTAATAATTCTCACAATTGGCCATTTAGTAAACATTGGACAAGCACACTGTTTCTTTACCATGCACCAGCTAAGCAATGTGAGGGGCAGGAAGCAGTATCAATGCAATGATACATTCATTTGGGATGGGTTTATATGCACAGAAAATAATTGTGCATCGAGCCAGTCCAAAGTGGGTAAGTAGGCACTTAACATTATTGAGGCATTTGATATTTGACCATATGGCAGTATGATGTAGGTGTCTGGGAATTACATTACATTTACATTATTGGCATTGGGCAGACTCTCTTATCCAGAGTGATGTACAGTTGATTAGCAGGAGACAATTCTCCCCTGGAGCAATGCAGGGTTAAGGGCCTTGCTCAAGGGCCCAACGGCTATGCGGATCTTATTGTGGCTACACCGGGATTGGAAACACCGACCTTGCCTGCCCCAGTCATTTACCTTAACCACTACGATACAGGCCGAACCCAGAACTGAGAATGTGACTTGAGGGTTCATTCCCAGGCTGGCTGCATCCTTGAGCAAACTACTTCACCTGCGCAAGCTTTAATGAATTAAGAAAATCCAGTACCCAGACAACTGAACCAATTACAAAACTTTGCATAGAAATAGATTAATGCTGACATCTAGAGGACGTTTACTAAACAGGCATTAGAATATACTGTTGTGACTGGAATGAATTGGAGGCTGTATAATATCATGGACATGATATGACTGCACTCCTGTCTGGAACACATAGTTGCATAATCGCTCTGACAACACAAAATGACAATAGGAAATATATTTTGTGTGAACCCAAACAAACGACCCAGGCGAACTCTGTGTACAGCGACTAGCCTAATGTTGCTTTACTTGCTTATTCCTCACTGAACCAGAAAGTTACTTGCCTACTGACATGTACAGCTTGCATCAATGTGATACCTAAAGTGGTAGGTGAAGCAGGTCCTGTGTGAGGCGAGGACAATCAAGGTCTACCAAAAGACATCCGTAGAGCTGGTCACTCTCCGGAGGAGGATTCAGAACCTCCTCCAGGACGGCATCGTTGTGGACATGCACCAAAACAAAAACCTGGCTAGAGAGGAGTGGGGGGTGGATCATTGGAAGGAATTTATCATATAGTACACCCCCCAAGGAACATAGAAGGGACACAGAAGCCTCTCAGGACAGCAAACCTGAGCAAAACTGACTTTCTTCTTTACAATTTTTCATTCTTCAGACTTTTAATCCACCTTTGTTTCTTTGTATTTGGTACTGATTTTGCTAAGTTTTGTCAAGTTTAGTTTTTCTTATTTTGTAATCATTTGTTCCAACTCTTTTTCTGAAAGTTTGTTTTCATTCTTTTGATGTTTGTTCATTAGTTATGTGTCTGTTTAAATTATTATTTTGACTTATTGAGTGTGTTGAAAAATTTTATTGAAAAATGTTTTTAAATTGTAAAGAATTTGCAATAACCAAGAAAACCACAAGTGGTAGGTGACAGTTAACTCTGAAATATTAGGCTATTACAATTAACCAACGATGAAAACTACGATTTAAGTAGGGACCCAAAATTCAAAGAGAGAACGCTCTTTTACAAAAACCGAACAAAACCCAACCTGCCCCAGCAATGTCGCCGGCATAACACGTCAATTTAACTTATTTTGACATACATTTGTACCAGTGGAACTACGTAGCACTTGTACATTAACTGTGTTGGGTAGATCCACCGATTCTTATATTGTGTGGATGGTACATATATTCGCCTTCCTGGATTTTGGACATGCGCACCACTGGACTAATTGGCGGTAAAGAAAACATTTGCGCCTGGCGCGGGAATTGAAATTATCAGAAAACATAGCTTCAGTAACTGATTTCTTTTACGATATTTAGAAAACACAGTAATGTCTCGCAGATTGAACTGTATCGTTGCCGTTTGTCCTAATATGGGAATAGGCAACGATGGAAATTTACCATGGCATCCGAAACGACTTAGGTAATACAAAACAACATTACAGTGTTAAATATTTGTTGCTGCTGTGGCGAGCTATAGCTAGTCTAGCGAACGACTTTAACCGCACTGATTTATGTTACCACTGATAAAATAAAGCTACAGCTAAAATAAAAAAGAACAACTTGCCATAGTCTCGTAACTGTCACGCTTGACGATAACGTTAGCTGATGTCTGTGACTTCGCTAGCTTGTAATGCCAGTGTTGTGGTTTTGTGCTCCTTGATGCATGCAGCTGGCTAGCTAGCCAGCTAATATGATTCATTTAAAAAATATGTTTCTTATCAGCATAGTATTATGCTTGTGTTTGTTAGGTTTTTACTGTGTTGTAGCCAAATATCACGACGTTAGCTAACTTAAATGTATAATGATTTATCAGTAAGGAATTTAAACACTTCCAGAAGATGACAATGACGTCTATGGGGGAAGGTAAGTGGTAAAGCTCTTTGTATATAATACATATCAACAAATCAGTTTAAAAAATCGATTGTTTAAGGTTGTACATTTTGTTTGAGAAGTCACTTGAGTTGAAGTTAGATTATACTGCTAGAGAGTGTGCATTAACTTGGTGAATAAACGAATACTCCCCTTTCGCTGTGTCTGCCACTACCCACTTTAACAGGTAAGCAGAACGTCGTGATTATGGGTCGGAAGACGTGGTTCTCAATTCCAGAACGGAACAGACCCCTGAAAAACAGAATCAATATTGTTCTCAGCAGAGAGTTGAAGTGAGTATCGTCTCGCCTTTTGAGGAGCTAGCTACACTCTCGGTAAAAGTGTCTAAAAAGTTACAAATTCTTGTCACTGGGGTGTTGCCCTATAGGTAAACACTTGTACTCCGTTCTAACCAGAAAAATAATTAATTTGCCCATTTGTTTGCTTGTACTGTAAAAGGTACTCATTAGTACCAAAATAGAACATCATTGTACTTTCACCGTACATTGGCAAAATTTACTTGGTAAAGAACAAAAATGTACCTCCGCTGTACCCTTTTTTCTGGGAGTGTATGTACAATGTGAATATATCTGCATACATACTGTTAGTGTATGGTGTGCACTTCATATAGGACACAAGATGCAATCAATCATTTACAAATCATGAAACAAATCTCTTCCAGTGCAGTTGAGTCTTAATGAAAGCTGATAACACTCAGTGACCACTTTATTAGACTTATTTTCTTGGATTTATTGGTCTTCTGCTGCTTCAAGGTTCTGCATGTTCAGAGGTGCTGTTCTGCATGCCACGGTTGTAACACATGGTTATTTGAGTTAGTGTCACCCTGCTGTCAACTTGAACCAGTTTGGCCATTCTCCTCTGACCTCTCGTTAACAAGGCATTTTCACCCACAGAACTGCGGCTCAAACCAACCTGGCTGGCACCAACAATCTTTCTACGAAACTCACTTTGATTACATTTCTCCCCCCATTCTGATTTTTGGTCTGAACAACAACTGAACCTCTTGACCGTGTTTGCATAGTATTATGCATTGAGTTGCTGCCACATGATTGGCTGATTCGATATTTGCATTAATGAGCTGGTGTACAGATTTACCTTATATAGCGGTCACTGAGTGTATATAGATATTATAATGCTTTGCTGCATATTTATTTTGGTGGTATCATGTCATTATTGATGAGCATTTAAAAAGCAATGTAATTTTGTGTTAAGTGGCAGTAAAGCTGATCGCCTGTTGGATAACATTGCACATTTTCAGAATGTATAATTGAAGAATTGAGAAAGGTATTTGGGCCTAATTCACTACAGCTACGATACTACAAATTAAATTTAAAGACTACTTCTCCACATTAATTGTTCTTTATGTCAAGGCTACAGTGCAGTATAAGTATTTGGACAGTGGTAAAATTTCTGTCCTTTTGGCTCTGTACTCCAAGAGAAAAAATGAGGTTACATTGCAGACTGTCACCTTTAATTTGAGGGTATTTACATCAATATCAGGTGATCCGTAACTATTTATAAAAATTGACTACACGGATCACCCAATATGGTTGTAAATGCCCTCAAATTAAAATGGCAGCCTGCACTTTAACCTCATATTCATTGTTTAGTTTCAAATCCAATCGACTGGAGTACAGAACCAAAACAACAAAAATTGTACTACTGTACTACTTGTGCTACTGCCCAAATACTTACGGACTGCAAATCTGTTTTTGGAAGTTCATTGTTTGCAGCATGTGATGTTGGCATTTATATATGACTCCAATAGCGCCATTAAGCATTGGACAATCAGGTAGTCCCAGGGCAAATTGACAGCCGTTTGAGTTTGTTGAACACTTTCAAGTGTCTGTGGCCGTGTGCGCTTAGATGTAGGCGCTAAACTGGCGATGATTTAAAATGATAATGTTTTGTAACGGTGAGTTGTGTCCAGTGTCTATGATAAAAGCCTTTTGATGATGTTTGTGCCGTACAGAGAGGCCCCGGAAGGTGCCCACTACCTGGCCTCGGATTTCAGCGCCGCGCTCCGCCTGCTGGACAGCACTGAGGTTGCAGAGCAGGTTGGCCAGGTGTGGGTCATCGGCGGGAGCTCCCTGTACAAGGTAAAGAAGCGAGAGACACTGTCCGCTTCCATTCACCTTTTCAATGGCTTCAGCAAATGGAAATAAAAGAAGTATTTGGTAAATACGTTTTTGAGAAAAGTAGAGGTCCCAACATTGAACCTTGGTACTCCACTTCCTCTCAGACCATGTCCGGATGTGATTCCCCTTACTACAACTCTTTTGTTCTTTGGCTAAAGATGTAGTAATTTATTTATTTTTTTGACAGGCAGGTGCTGGATGAAATTAGCACAGTTTGCCTTAACAGAAAGAGTGGAAACATCAACAGCAAATGGACACACTGAATAGACTGAAATTAGGCTTTTATGGAATATATATATATATATATACGGTATAATTTGCTCAAATAAATGGCGTTTTTTGCAGTTACATTGCACAGATTAAAATGGACAACAACCTCAATTTAAAATGGAGGTATGATTAATTGACTATGTGTGTCATCTGTGGGGGCGGCCTGTAGCGTAGTGGTTAAGGTACATGACTGGGACACACAAGGTTGGTGGTTCTAATCCCTGGTGTAGCCCACAATGAGATCCGCACAGCCATTTGGCCCTTGAGCAAGGCCCTTAACCCTGCATTGCTCCAGGGGAGGGTTGTCCCCTGCTTAGTCTAATCAACTGTACGTCGCTTTGGATAAGAGCGTCTGCCAAATACCATTAATATAATGTCATGTCAAATATCATAGTCATATTCCATAATGGTGTCCCCTTCACCGCCGGTGATTTCCCCTTATCCTTCATTGCAGAGCTCGGTGATTTTTCAGACATGTCGCTTTCCGATTTCTGTCCTACCAGGGAGGGCATTTACCAGTAGTTTTGTCGACTGCACACACAAACCCAACCCCTATAACCACATGCACTAAGAGATTTTGGTGTGGATTTGCACATTCACTAGATCTGAAATGACACCCTAAGGAGAAGCACAGAGAGTTAGTAAGTCCAGCTAAAGTAATTATACAGGCACATTTAAATGCATTTAAAAACTCAGGTACTCAGCAGACTGCATGTTCAGGCCCTTAATCATCTGTAAAACTCATCTGAGGTCAAGCTCAGATGCAAAGACCAGAAGCATCACTAGCACTTTAAAACTAGAGTTTCCTACTCCTGTTCTGAAAGTAATGTTACCATGTACCTGGAAATGTTACCATGTACTTAACACATATCAAATGTGACTTTCATAAACAAGGACTCAAATGAAAGGCACAGGACAATGTCAGTCAGATGTATTTCGTTTTAAATTGAAAGTGAGCACTCTAGTTGCCGTTTAGTTTTAGTTTCTTGGACAGGCATGTCATTTTTTTTTCGCTTCACAAATTTGTTTATTTGCGGCTAGTTTTGGTTTCAGTGTTCTTTCATGATAATACGCTTGCTATGATTGTCCTTCTGCATTTAAATACCCAGATGGGCTGTTTCTATTGAGGTCCCACTGATAAATCCATGAATATTTATTTGTGTATGAATCAGTGAATTGAGTGAACAGGCGGTTTTATCCCTGGCAGCTGGCTGTTATGCT
The DNA here is from genome assembly GCF_963514075.1 of Conger conger. NCBI lineage: Eukaryota > Metazoa > Chordata > Actinopteri > Anguilliformes > Congridae > Conger > Conger conger. The sequence goes on from NC_083771.1 coordinate 33,208,235, forward strand.
TCTGAGAGAAGAGGAGGAGGAATGCTTTTCACATGGATCATAAGTATATTAATCTTACAGATTTTGACTCCAAAATGGAAAAGGGGGATCTATAGTTTCCTATGCAGGATAGTTAATTGTAAGGATAGTTTCACAGTTGTAATTTATATGCAAATTATCAAATAAAATATAAAAGGCAAAGTAAATGGTAAAAACAGTTACATAATAAGAAGCCAATTCCAGTGAGAATGAAAAGCTACTGAATTACGGTACATTTCAAATCAGACTGCAAGGCAGCAGGGCCATAGAAGCCTGAGTCACCTGTCTGTCTGTGGGTCTGAGGGAGCAGGAGGGGGCCAATATAGCAGCCGTCTTACCTGCTATATGGTAATGTTCGTTAGTAGGCTTTCTAACGCTAGTTGTTACTAGCAAGCAGGTGTTCCCCATCCTAGCCATCTAGCTACCCTGTGTGTGGACCATACGTTTGTGTTTGGTCACAGTTCTAATGTTTTATAAACTTACATTTTGTTAAGCTGCTTGGAATTCTCTCTTGCTTGCTTTGCTTCTCTGGGCGGCAGGTGGAATTAGAGCTTGTTAGGTTGCAGTAGCCTAATTTCCGAATGCAAAAACCTTGAGAACCTAAGGAAAAATGTGCAACCAGTTAAGTTAAGACGTTTGGTTAGTAGCTACAGTATGGACAAAACCACTGTGCTTTTGTAAGTAGTACAATATAAAAGTTGACTGATGTATGGGAAGTTGATGCAGATTCCTGGAGTGTAGGACTGATATGGTGGTGTGTGCCTGCCATAGAAATTGTAACTGATGATGTGTGATCTCTAACGGAATAAGCAACAGGCCATAGTGAGACGCATCACCTAGCAAGAAAAAATGAACTTCAGATGTGAGCTTAGCCACATCAGCATCAGGAGTGTCTTCGTTTGGCTTATCAATTATAGAGTCACAAGAGGAATCTACTCATTAAAAAAAGTGTTGCTATGGTAGCTCCCTCTATACCCCCCTCTGCTATTCTAATAGATCAACTTGAGAAAGGCCTTTGAATTAATTTGTTCTAAATTAATTCCTTTCTAAACACACACACACACACAAATTCAAATAAACACACCTGGGCTAGACCTCATTAGTTTGAGCTCATTTACTGTGATGGTGCTGGGTACAGCAAGGGGAACTACATAATATCAACTGCTAAGCACATTAAACTTAAATTTGCAGCACAGACTCCACTCAAGTAATAGTAGTGCGATGATGATTTCTAAACATTTTCTGAATAACCTGTTCACCCAGTCTCCTGAGTGCTCCTTTGAGCACTGCCCATTGGAAAGGGCAAGATTCAAAACTATGAACTGGTGACTCGACAACATCCTCCCCCCCCTGCCCTCCATCCTCCTCGTGTCTCCAGGTGAACCAAGTCCTTGCTTATGCAACAATAAACTGTACGCGCACACCTTCTCTTTCCTGCCGCCTGTTTCCATGGAGACTTCGTCGCTCAAGGATACGGAGATGACGTTTCGCCTGTCCCCTCCAGTCAGCGTAGCCTTTCGTTAAAAAATAGAACATTTTATTGAAGCTTTTTTTTTTTTTTTTTTTAGTTTACAAAAAGACATGGAACAAAACATCTGTGTGTACAGACGGAAGTGGTGCTGCGCGTGTCATACCTGCGCGTGTCATACCTGCGCGTGTCATACCTGCGCGTGTCACACCTGCGCGTGTCACACCTGCGCGTGTCACACCTGCGCGTGTCACACCTGTGACGTACCTGTGCCTTTGCCTTCACAGGAAGCCATGGAGGCCCCCTGCCCGCGCAGGCTGTTTGTGACTCGTGTGCAGGAGCAGTTCCACTGCGACACCTTCCTGCCCCAGTTCTCCCTGGAAAAATACCGCCTGCTGCCCAGGTGGGTGGGTCCTACCGAGGCTCCTCTCCCTGTCCTTTCGGTGTCCATCTTACCCTCTGAAACCATACTGTTCAGTCACCCGCTTTCCCTCTGTCTCGGTACAATTAGTTTTTTTCCCCTCCCCTGTACAGTTTGAGGCTTTAGTGGTGAGGCGTGTATGGGTAAAGGGGACTGGCGTTGGGGGGAGTGGCAGTAAATGACTTTATAGGCAGTGTAATTTCTCGTTGTAGCCTTATATACTTATATATGGTTATAGCCTGCCGCTGCCCTTGAACCTGCTTTTCTGTCTGGCTATGCTTCATGACTCCAGATTCCAGTCTGCCACAGGCTGCCAGGCTGAATAGTGACCCTTCTAGCTATTACATTTACATTCCAAATAACACTTAACATTTCTTTATAATGGTATTACATATGTATAGAATTTAGTGTTTTTCTGTGTAGTAATTAGCCTTATTTATGCAACTAGACTGAATTTGAGCTGTTGTCACAGCTGACAGAACTCCTAGGCTGGCTGCCAGGAACATAGCTGGGCTCGGAGAGAAACTGTTTTTATTCAACAAATTGTTCTAATTTAATCCTTAATTATGATATTAGGTCTATTAACATTCAGCCTGGCTTTTCCTTAAATTCTCATAGTTCAAGCTGAATTGCACATGTAGTCAGACCTCAACCAATGAGCTGATTAAGAATAGCTATAGATCTTGGATTCACACTCTTAGAATAAGTGATTGTGCTGTTTTGTTACAGAACAATATCACAAAGGCTAATTTTATTGCACTGCCATCAACTTGAATGTAAAAAGTATTTTGATATAGATTGAAGCGTGTGTTCAACATCGCCTCATTTGGCTGAAAGCAGACTCCATCATTAGCTTTCATAAACTAGCTGGTAGCAACAGGGTTAGTCATTTCATGATATAAACACAGAATTTCCTTTCCTGATGCAACAATAATGCATTGTACAAAATTTTTTATTGCATAGTATGGAAAATACACCCATCACATACTGTTAGAGATCACACACAAAGTCTGCATCATCATGATGTCCTGTACACATTCTGTCCCTCTCTCCACAGTTTCCCAGAAGTACCAGAAGGTGTACAAGAGGAAAATGGGCTTCACTACCATTTTGAGGTGTATGAAAGCATTAAAAACTAACCGCGCGGATCGTCAAAATCCCTGCCACACCGCTACACCTTCAGCTCAAGGCCACAGAAGATGTATTGATGAAGGTATAGTGTGGCTCATGGCAGTTTGGTTGTACTTTAATTATGATCTTTGTGTAAAAAACATTCTTGTTTTAATAAAAAAAATCCAGTAAATGAATGGGCCTTCATTTAATTTGGTTGGACACATAATCTTCAGTCAGCAGTGACGACTTGAAAGCCTGAATGCAAATATTGCCGTAACGTATTAGCGACAAGCGCACCCTACAGTATTGTGCAAGACCCTTGCTCAAAACAATTCTACTAAATGTGTCAATATGCTTCTCAGCTTACCCTCACCTAAACCCACACAAAGCCAAGTGACGAGTGAATTTTAATACTTTAGCTTGTGGGCCTTTGCTAAGATTATGTTTTGTCCTACGAAGCGTGTGACTTAAGGGAAGTTAGGTTAAGGGGATGCCAGTTGGACAGTGAGGCATGGCAGTGCACAGTCCACCATCTAATCCAGCCTTTTTACCACAGGGGTTTTGTCTCTTCTTTTTAAATCATCCCAGCAGTTCCTTCCACTGCACAAAGCCATTAATGGCAATTTAAACTCATTTCTGGTACCACTTAATATCCAGAGATTGGCACTGCACTCAAAAGCAGCTCATCCACACCGTGCGCTAACAATGGAGAGCATTTGCATTTCTGATGGAGCCACACAGCCATTATCAGCACTATTGTAGACGGGAACACCTGGTGAATGTATATTAGTGGCCAGCATCTCTCTTCTTTCACACACTGTGTTGTAGTTGTTAGGAAAGGACATTTATTAAAAACGGATTCTCCTTCTGGAGCAAAGGGATAACACAGTTTTTATTTATTTTTCTTTTGTAAATACAGTTGAACCGAAAACATGGAGAACGAACACGGTTCGGAAAACACTGAAATCTTCCTAACACAAACATTAGCTTCATCTAAAGTGCAAACGAATAAGCAATAGGCTGAAATTGGCCTTCCAGTAATGTAGTTGCCAGGTTTCTCAGATAGGGGCAGGTTAACTGCATGAGCGCTGTGGCCAGTCACCTGTGAAACACCGTGTTTCTCGTTAGTGACTTACATAAGGCAAGTCATTGGTGTCTACGTCTTTCCTCAAGGGCTTCCAGTTATGTATGTAGTATGTCCTACCTCAAATTAAACCTCTCCACTGTATAGATTTATAATCCCCCTCATGTTGTTCATTGTCAAATTTAATCCATGTGATTTCTGCCACACTTGTCATGTCCAGGGTTCTATAGTGTAAACCTATTTTAATCTCCATTAAAAAAAAATATACACATTTTTTATTCTTTTCAGCCAAAATGAGACATTGACTATCAATTACAGACCTTCACATCAAGACCTCACTCGGCGGTGCATCCAAGGTGTGATGTTACCATGAAATCTGTCGGGAAAATGTACGGAGAAACAAAAAAATCTATTTGCTCATGTGAGTGGTGGAGACCACAGTGTAGTCTGCTTCAGATTGAATATTGGAGTAAAATTAAAGCACTTGTCTAGTAAAAAAAAAAAAAAGAACCCGATCAGTGCGTGTCTGTGGGAGGTAGACAGTGTCACGTTGCCCCTTGATAACAGATGGGAAATATGGCGTCATTACACGCCAGAATGTTCCTACTGTACGGGCAGCAGGAAATGCGGAGGGGGTGAGGAGAAACTCTAATTACGCACAGATTCTACCTGCAGGCATGCCAACTTCCCCCCCCCCCCACTGCCCTTGAGAGCAGCTCCCTTATTGGTCAGGCTCGTCCTGTCACTCAGTGCCGAGTCTCCACCCATTGTTCCAGACTCTCCACTCAAACCAGTGGCAACACTCACTCTCTCACTGTCCCTTCCCTCTGTAAGGCAGAACAGCACATTGCCACAGACCTGAGAAACATCCCACCTGTTCCCCACACACACACACACACCCACACACACACAGTCCTGCCTGCAGGCAGGTGGCACTCAGTCCACAGACTGCCGCATATCTTTATTTATTTTTTGTGTGCTTCATCACTCCATCCATTACCATCTCTTCGGTCTCTTATTTTGTGATGTAACTTCCAGAGCCGCATTGTACACTCTGGAACGCAGTGGATTGCTTGCTCTTTCATGAATATGTAACATAGCGCAAGACAGGAGGAGTGCATCCAGGAGGCCTTGAGAAGAAGGTTCATCACCAAGAGCTACTGGTGAGTACACTCACTTTCTACCCGCGTTGAACGGATGATGTCGGTAGTACACTTTGGTCTCTTTAGTCTCGGAACACTATGGCAGCTCACCGTTCAGGACACGCAAAGCAAAACCTTTCTGTGCCGAATGCAGTCATTTGTCTTTCCTTGTCACAGGATTTAGACAGGCTGGAGAGCTTTTTCCCCCCTCTCTCTCACTCCCACAGTGCTGCCTGCATCGCTGCCCTTTCCTCCGCTCTCCGAGCGAGCAGAGGCAGCAGGAGAGGCTGTCAGCAGCCACTCCACATTCTTTATTTGGTGTGCACTTGTCCCCCGGCTTCGCGCTCCCGCTGGCTCCTCTCCCTCACTGAAGAGCAGTTTTCAAACAGCGCACCCCCAACCCCCTGGGGGGTTAGGAGCACCCCGGGCAGAACATCGCTGACAGGGCAGGAGTTACAGTCCCACGCCCGCTAACTTCCTCCATGGAAACCAGAAGCACTGGTGTTGCACAGCATGTGCTGAAGTCTGTGTAACAGGTCAACAAATTAGACATGAATTGCTCATGACTGCAGAAACATCCTTGCACAACAAATTGAAAGGTGTGAAAGAAAAGTTGATTCTGGAGGAAAATTTACATGTAGGGTATCGTTTGCTTTTTTCTTGCGAAATTATGGCAGAAATGACCCGTTGTATCAAGCTGGCTTTGATTTCATAAGAAAATTCTACCTCTGCTTTCTTAAATGTTTTCTTTTTTATGTGCATGCAAAGTAAACCCTAAAGTTTTTTGCTTAAGTAAGAATTAATTTGTATTAATTACTAGTGCCCATGTTCTGTTTACTGTCAGATTGTACCTTTAGCACATTGGATGACACCAGGCACTGAGATTGATCAGCGTGCCCATGATGGCTGGGTGTTTCTGCTGGGGTCTCTGCTGGCACTGGTGCCTTTTCTGTCTCCCAGACCCATAACAGCACCACAGATAATGAGGAGGCAGGATGTATAGAGCCATATAGGGCTGGCGAACTCATTGAAAAGTGCATTGGTGGTGAGGGGGAGCAAATCGGCTGGCGCAGCTAAAGGCTGGTTTATAGCTTTGTTTCCCCTTGCGGCCGTGTCCTATAGATAGGCAGTTGGCTGAGATCCACCTCGTATTTGCTTTGCTCAGGTACAAAACCAAAGAAACCCAGAACTACGCCACCAGTCCCTTTCAATCCTATACCCGGGATGGGGCTGAATTATTTTCTCCGGTTTTCATACCAATCAATGAATCACAATGACAAATGAAGGTTAAGTTTCGATTCTACCGATACAGGTTAGATGGAGAAAAAAAAAAATTGCAACAAAAATATTGTCACCATTGACTCATCTCTTCCATCCCAAAGCAAAAGTATAAATTATTCTGCCTGTGACTAAAATGATGGAGGATTCAGTCAGTGTATGAAGAGTCACTGCTAGCATCAGGTAGATCAATGGGTCTGAAGCGGGGGCCCAAAAGCTTGCCTCAGGGAGCTGCAAGGGGGGCTTTCGGATGATGGGAAATTACTGAAAGCTTTAATTAACAAAACATAACGACAAAACTGATTATTCAGTTAAATTAACGCAACGCAAGCAATTCATAGTACATAAAATACAATTGCCTTTTTACTTTCTGAATCACACTCATGCTTGCTATGAATGGGAGAAGGGAGATTAGGAAGGATTTTGCTTTGCAAGTATAAGCTTGACTACATGCACTGGACTGTGTACAGATGGAGTTGAAATGATGACAGGCTGGAATATTTCCATGGACACGGTGGACCTTGGGAGAATAACGCTTGAGAACGCTTGTTTTAGAGGACCAGAAAGCATATCAGGAGCTATCAGGGAGCTTTCATTATGCATTACATCTCTGTGAATATCTCTTAAATACCAAACTAAATTATCTCTAGGCTGGCTGTATTATTCTTATTTTAAAGAAGAAAAAAAATATTGTGCTATCATTATGCTTAGCCCTGTAATCAATCCAAGGTGTTTGCTCAGCCCCCTGAATAGCTCCATCAGCCTTTGTCACTGGCTTTTCGAGAGAGCGACTGCCCATAATGGACTCTCTCTGCTCAGCCAACGCTTCAAGGCCATAGATGAACAAAATGCTCACTGCAGATTTAAATTCCATCCAGCAGAGCTCTCCTGAGTCTGGGTGTACAATGCGAGAGAACACCGCAGAAACTATACAAAAGACAAGGTTACATCTGCATTTAACGCGCAACTCCAGGACACCTTTTTCATTGGTCAGGGCAGGGTTTGTTCCACCATTTCCAAAAGAACAAATTAATTGGTGTTACAGCATACAGCGGCTTCAGAAATTATTCAGACCCCTTCACTTTTTGCACAATTTAATAAAATTGCAATTTTTGCCCATAAATCTACACTCAATAACGCATAATGACAAAGTGAAAACATGTTTATACATTTTAGCTAATTTATTAAAAAGTGAAATCTCTTATTTACATAAGCATTCAGACCCTTAATTCAGTACTTTGTAGAAGCCCCTTTGGGGTCTCTACAAGCTTTGTACACCTGGATTTGGGAAGCAGATCATCAGAAGCTCTGTCAGATTTGGTATGAAGTGTCTGTGAACTGAATCTTTAGGTCTCTCCACAGATGTTCTATGAAGTCTGGGCTTTGGCTGGGCCACTGAAGGACAGTGAGAGACTTGTCCCAAAGCCACTCCAGCGTTGTCTTGGCTGTATGCTTTGGGTCATTGTCGTGCTGAAAATCGCCCCAGTCTGAGGTTAAATACACTCTGGAGCAGGTTTTCTTATAGGACCTCCGTATTTGACTGCATTCGCCCTTCCCTCAATTCTGACCAGTCCCTGTCCCTGCCACTGAGAAGCACCCAATAGCATGATGCTGCCACCACCATGCTTCACTGTAGGAATGGTATTGGCCAGGTGATGAGCAGTGACATGCAATGGGACCTTATCTACACAGGTGTGTACCTTTCTAAACATCCAATCAATTCAATTTACCACAGATGGACTCCAATCAAGTTCTTGACACATCTCATAGATAATTAAAGCAAATAGGTTGCAGCTGACCACCATCCATTTAAAATTAAATCTACAACACAACTGTGCAAAAGGTAAAGGGGTCTGAATACTTCCTGAAACCACTGTGTATTTAACCACTTATCTACCTGGAGCTCAATACAAGCCATCACACAGGATAACAGTATCTGTCAGCCAAATATGGATTAGCAAACAACACTTGTGTTTACAGTATTAATGCTCAATAAGAGTATCAGGGTGCTTAGCATATTCTCATACACCCAAGCATAATACCCAAGTATAAAAGTTTTTTTTAAGCTTGCATTTTCAGTAAGTTCTTTTCCAAGTCCTCACCTTGAAGTCCTCAAATGTATACCTAAAGACACAGACTTCATCTGAGATGTTGATTGTTAAGAAACTAGATTTCCATTTTTTACTACTGTGTAGAGATACATTTGCTCAGTGTTTGCTGGTCGCTGGTTTTCCATCTGAGACAGAACAGTCAGCCAGTACACAGAGAGCTTAGAATGGGGTAAAAATACACAAAAAAAAGGTCAATTGGAGTTTTCTTTTCCAGAGAGGGTGGAAGAGAAGATCATGACACTGAGAAAATAGCTACTGCTGCAAAAGTCACTGTTTAACATGTTTATAAGCACTTAAAACAAAGTCCAGGTTCACCTTTATTCTGCACACCTAATACAATGCAGTTGAGACAGAGCTAAAGACAGAGCTAAAGCAAGGCTTTACAGTGCAGACAGGGTAGAGCTGATGGAAAAGGCTTCTCCCTGGTGAAAGAGAGTTATTAATTGTGCTGCGCGCATTTAACAATACATAAACATCACCATAATGGTAAATGAAAAACAGCATACCACGACGAGTTAAACTAAAGAGCACCTGTCAAAGCAATTCCATGGCAAATGCACTTAAGAGCTCCACTGTCTAGAAATCATATTTGACTTTTGAATCCAAAGACGCAAAATAAACTGTCACTCCACTCCATTTAGAAGGTGACTGGTTGAAGACTATTGAAATAAAAAAACAATAAAATGATCACAGACAGACAACAGTCTTCTTTAAATAGGAAATATAGGAAATAGGACATTTCTATGGGCTTGTTTAGATCTGTCAAGTGACCATGCAAACATCCACTACAGAAGGTACCCACTGAAGCTTCCATAACAGTGTGATTAGTTCCCCTAGCTGAACACCTGTTGTCGTTACCTTGGCAAGTTAATCATATCTCTTGTGGCAGGCAGGAAATTTTGTAAATTTTTTTCATGCTGTTCCGTTAATAATCTGAGCACCTCTGTTTATGCTGTTTTGAATATCTGAGTGGCAGATGAAGGCTAATATATTTTTGCAGTTCAGTTAGAATTTTACTTTCTTGTTAGATTATTGCCTTCTTTCACCTGCAGTATTGCCAAGCTTAGTTTTTTGACTGTAAGCGACAACATCCCGCGAGTCCGTGAATTAATTAAAAACCTTCATTTGATTTCGGTTCCCAGGGCCTCAGAAAGAGCGGCAGGGCCAGGGGTCTATGAGGCTGCAGTCTGCGAGGCCGTGAGCAGCGATGGCGGACGTGTCTGAGGTGCGCAGCGACGGCAGCTCCCTGCTGAAGGCCGTCTACCTGAGCCGCCTGCGCCTCACGCGCCTGCTCCTGGAGGGCGGGGCCTACATCAACGAGAGCAACGAGCGTGGCGAGACGCCGCTCATGGTGGCCTGCAAGACCAGGCACGCCGACCAGCAGAGCGTGCCCAAGCCCAAACTGGTCAAGTACCTGCTGGAGAGCGGGGCCGACCCCAACATCCAGGACAAGGGCGGGAGGACGGCGCTAATGCACGCCTGCCTGGAGCGGACGGGGCCCGAGGTGGTGGCCCTGCTCCTGGGGAGCGGGGCCGACCCCAGCCTGGAGGACCACGGCGGCTCGTCCGCCCTCATCCACGCCGTCAACACCGGCGACAAGGAGACCCTGCGGGTCCTGCTGGACTCCTGCAAGGCCAGGGGCAAGGACGTGATCATCATCACCACCGACAAGCTGCCCTCCGGGCACCAGATGACCAAGCAGTACCTCAACGTGCCCCCGTCCCCGCACCTGGTCGACTGGCCCTGCGCGTCCCCGTCCGAAATCGAGCTGCACGCCGCACCCCGGCCCCCCCGAGGGCCCCTCTTCACCTTCGGGGACAGCCAGGGCCCTGGGCCGGGCGTGGCCACCTCCCAGCCCGGCTCTCCCACCCACCGGCCCAGCCCCACCCACAGCAGCCTGGCCAAGCTGCTCCACCTGCAGCGGCTCAACTCCGAGCCCTGGCTGAAGATCCCGCCGGACCTGCTGGCGCAGCAGACCAAAGCCTCCTCCCTGGCCGAGGACCTCCCAGACATCTCCCCCGAGGAGGAGATCTCCTTCAGGCTGAACGGGCTGAGCCTCCCGAAGGCACCCGCCACCCGCCACCAGGGAGCAGATGCCCGGGACGCCCCCTGCTGGGGCCAGGGGATGGAGCAGGCGGGGTACGGCGACGGGACGTCCGTGGGGGGAGCGTGGCCGAGCCAGAAGAACCCCTACGAGGACGTCTCCCTCCTGCGCTCCTCCGCCTCTCACCCGGACCTGCGGCGCCAGTGCAGAGCAGCGACCTCCGGCGCCGGCCGGGACACGGACTGCTTCCCCAACCTGGCGGTGTCCAGCCTGCGCAACATCCTGCAGCGCCGGGCGGTGGGCGTGGAGCACTACAGCTCCGACTCCCAGCTGTGCCAGCGCAGCGCCCTGCCGCCCGACGACAGCAAGGGCCTGCTGGAGAAGAGACGGCTGGTGTCCTCCCGCTCCTCCACCCTGCTGGGCTCCCGCGAGGCCCAGGAGGGCCCGCCGCAGGGGCCCCGCAGGCACCCGGCCCTTCTGGAGCGCAGGAGCTCGGGGACCACCCTCCCCAACCCCGTCCCCCACCCCAGGCCTGGCTACCTGCCCCCGCTCAACCCGCACACGCCCATCCCCCAGATCGGGGTCACCCCCTGGGCGGGGGCCGGGGGCAGCATTGACGTGCTCAAGCCCCTGGTTCCTGTGGCTCCCAGCTTCCCCAAAGAAGATGCTCCTCAGGCGACACTCCATGCAGCCGGAGCAGATCAAGCAGCTGGTTAACATGGAGGAGGTCTACAGCCACTGAACCTCACGCAGACTAGGAACAAATGAAAAGAAAATGACCGCGCATTCTGTGCTCTTAACATGGCATGCACACGTGTACACCATGTCTCACGTGTGCAAGCTCTACCTACATTCCATCCAGCTTTAGCAACATATAGATATTTTTTGTATGTTATTTTATTGTTCTTACATGTAACTATAAGAGAAAAAGTTAATCTAATGAGACTGTACTATGGGGATACTCAAATCTACTCAAATATTGCTAGTTCTCTCTTCTGCCTGATAGTCCATAGTCCAATAATGTCACTGATTGCCAGAGTTTACCTAGTGTATCAGTTATAAATCATCAGTCCCTGATTAGAGGGGAGGAATTAGCAGATCTGAGTATCCCGGCTGTGCGGGATTCATGCCGGCATCCTTGAAAGGGTTTGTAAACACTACTGTGATTCACCTGGCCAATATTTGGTAAAAGATGCTACATTGTACATAACCATGTTATATAACACTTACGTGCTCATTGTTCCTCTGATTATAAGCAAAGCGATAATGTTGACAGTACTGACTCAGAGGGAGTCAGTGTAGCATAGTCGTGCCAAGAAACTGGGCTCAGTAATCTAAAGGGTATCATTGTTCAGGCACAACTGAAACATGCTTAAAAAGAGCCATTGTTCTAAAGAGCCCTCTGACCAGGTGTAAATGACTGGCATCCAACAGGCACGTACTGAGTCACAGAACAAATGAGAGGCTAATGCGTACGAAAACGTCTCTGGGAATGAGTAAATCTAGAATTTCAAGAGGACACAGGATCTTAGTCATTATTTCTGGACTAAAATTGTGCAATTTTAGGAATGTACATGCTTATGATTAAGAAAGCTAAAAGGCGGCTGCAGATAAATTATCCCACTTCATAACCTGTATTAATTCCTGGAGAAGGGTCACTAATGCAAGAATAAGTGTGTCATTTACTGTATGTTTAACAATGTCACCTGTACAACAGTTATTCATCTTTCTTCTCAATGGCTATGGCAAGGAATCGCGTCTCCCCACCATATTCACATCTGAAGCTACACCAATGCATTTGCTATTCTACAATATTCCTCACTGGTTTGTCTGTTCACGACTAGAGGCTGTGGTTTGTGTAAATCTGTGGATCATTTTGTGCAAATATGTTACGCGTTTAAGAGGATAGGGTGGGGGGGTCAATACAGAGCATGCTGCATCTGTAAAGATCTTGAAAAAATAAGAGTAAGAAAAAAAGCTGATCCTTAAGGCTCATCCATTAATAGGTGATATAGTCACATCTGAAATAAAATAAAGGCATTGCTGAACCACGCTTCCTTCCTTATAATTATTTTATTTGCGTATTTTCTGCCCACTGTTTAAACACTAATTTCTAGCGCATCACACATTCTAGAATCAGGACTGCTGCTTCTGAGAAATTCATTCATAGTTTTCTGCTCTCTGTCTCTACTGAGCAAGAATTGCTCCTGACAAGCTGGTCAATGTCTTGCATGGCAGCCAATTGCCGTTGGTGTGTGTGTGGGTGTGTGTATGAATGGATGAATGAGAAGCATCAATTGTATAGCGCTTTGGATGAAGGCGCTATATTAATGCCAACCATTTATCACATTAGGCCAAAGTTTCCGGCAGATAGGATGGCTGGATCATTCACGTTTCCTTTTGCAAGGGAAATGTTCCCATAGTTCAACAGGACACTTCCATCCGAAATGGAGTCTCCATAGAAGTGAAGAAAAAGATTAATTTACTTCTTGCATTTTTGAAATGTTGGACATGATTATGCATAATGGACTCATATTTGTGTACACTTACCTGGAGCAATATTTGTTATACACTTCATCAGTTCTGAAGTGCTGCTTTCCAGTTGATTCTACAGAGATTCAATGAGCAAGCTAGACGCCCTTTCCAACTGCTGCAAAACACCATTTGCATTTAAACTACTTTTTAAATGAGAGCACAGACATTGAATAACAATGTATTACTAATTTTATTAATGCATTTTGTTACTAACTTTTCAGTCATTACATTTTAAGCATTTTGCAGACATTCTTAACCAGAACAACCTGTACAGCCAATGTTCTTTACATTCAGCAGTGAGGCAATGCAGGTAGTTTTGTGGATAAGTTTCTCACCTGTACAAGAACAGTTTGTACAAGCCCAGTTTCTTTAACAGTTATGCTAAAGCTATAACCCCCCTTGTCATTTTCTTACCTTTTGTCCATGTTGGGTCTGCAGGAATGCAAACATGCAGAAAAGCACTGACCAGTTTACCATTTTTCTTGCATAATTCAAATACATTAAAATGCAGTCACTGCCTGGAGGTTCAGAGGATGTGTAGGTAGCATGGAGTGTGATTGCAGCATAAGAGAAGGTATGTGTAAGAATGAAAACATGGAGAAAGGTATACATTACATATTGAATATACACTCAGTCAGCACTTTATTCGACTTGTTTTAGCCTTCTACTGCTGTAGCCTATCCACTTAAGAGTCATGATGCCTTGTGTGTTCAGAGGTGCTCTCCTGCATACCACTGTTGTAATGTGTGCTTATTTGTGTTATGGTCACCTTCCAGTCAGCTATGACCAGTCTGACCATCTTCTCTGACTAGTCTCATTAACAAGGCGTTTCTGTATGCAGAACTGCTGCTCATTGGATTTTTTTAGTTTTTTGCATCATTCCTTGCAAACTCTAGAGACTAGTGTGTGTGCAAACCCCCAGGAGATCAGCAGTTTCTGAAATACACAAACCACCCAGGTCTGCCACCAACAACCATTCCACGGTCAAAGTCACTTAGATCACATTTCTACCCCCGTTCTGATGGTTGATGTTAACTGAAGCTCCTGACCCGTATCCACATGATGCATTGCACTGCTGCCACGCAATTGGCTGATTAGATCATTTACATGAATAAGTAGGTGTAATAAAGTAAAAATGGTCGTAATAGTGCTCGGTGAGCTTATGTATAAAGAAAGAGAGTGACACCCTCGGCCCGGTTTGAGTGCGGTAAGGCACGTGGAAGCAGTGAGGCTGAACTGGGAGAAAGGCATCGAGCATCGCACAGCACAATGGAGAGAGTAGCCCCTGGAAACCTGTTGCTAAGTGATGGCACAGTTTTTGCCGTTGTTCATATCGTTGCAGAGCGTTGGGATGATGTCACTCACTGCCTGATGGGAAGGGCACCAGTCAGTAATGTCCTACAGGCTGTGAAAAGAGCACGGATCCATCGTTCAGCTGAATAATGCCAACCCAAGGAAGAAACTAAACCACAATTCATGCGATAAAGTAAATTCGAATGAATCGCTTCCTGGCTGGCTCTTGACAGATCATGCAATTCTGAGTCTCAAAATGTTTTTCAAACTCACAAATTGTGACGTTGATTTAATGCTGTAAAAAGCTTCCAGAATGCATTGATGAGAACACGCATCACGTGCTGGATTTAAGGGCTAACCTGCACTGCTGTACGTACACACCACGAAGGTCATATATGCAGAAATGCAACAGCGGCCCCACAGGCAAACAATACTGCAACATGGCATTTTTAAACGACTGTTATTGTGTGAACACCACACAATAACTCGGTCACAAAACACACTGGCTGGCAAGCTGCCTCCTTTCATTTAGCACTGCAAACCATTCCAACACACAGATGAGGGATATGCATTTTACACAATGCTTGCATGATGAATGCAGTTGCTACCAGATGTACATGACTGTTACAAAAAAAAAAAAAACAGTAACTAGTTTACCTACTCCACAATGGAAAAATGAAAGATCCAACAACTGTGTGACATACAAATAATATTTTATTCTATAGGCAATACATCTATACAAATGTATTTTATGAAGAAAAAAAGATCCTTAGCTCCCAGATGTAAGTATCATCAAATGCATCTGCTGGTTTTCATGATTATATACAGGTACATATACAATTCACAAAACGGTACAGATAAATAGCTCCTTAAAAAGCATAAAAATACATTTTGTCATGACGTGAATGAAAGCTCCATTAATCAACATCGATCAACTTCATATTAAACAGTGACAAAAATAAATTAACCCCTTGACGTTTCACGGCAAACACACAGGAGCAGAACGTTTGTCTTTGTTTAAAAATGCTGCAAAAATAACCTTAAACTTAAACACAACCTCTTTCCTCTGCATGGAAATCTCTGGAAACCTCCATCTTAGAGAATGTTCACAAAACCTCCTTAAAGCCATATAGTACTGTAGTAGTTCAATCAATATTATGTTTGCTCCAAAGGTTAAATTGCTTTGTTGCCATGGATATTAACGCACACAGCACTGGTGTGATCATTTAAATGAACAAAAGCACAGCATTAATAAGGTTGGCAGGAGTGCACAGAGCTTAATACCTCTTCATTTGTAGTGTGATTTAGACTGGAACAAGGAAAGAGTCCGAGTGATTAAGTGGAGAAGAGGGGTGATTTATTTTTATTTTAATAAAATCATAATATAGGATGAAAATAGCTGTACAAACCCTGCAGCGAATTACATTATAACACTGTGCCAATGGGGCAGCTTTGTCACACAACCATGTCAAAAAAAGCATGTTATGCAGCATACAGGCCCCATCAAGCCCATGTTTATTGTGTAATATGAAATAAAAAAGAAGGAATATAAAGCATTTGAGAGAGGTGTTGTAGTTCAGGGTTTTGTAGTCCGCTGCACTTGACAGCTTTGGCTAATCAGAGGCCGAAGGGCTTTACAGAAAGGCCACGGGGTCCAGGATTGGCTGAGGGCGAGCCGTGCTTGTGCATCTCCGGGCAGAAACATAAAGAACAGAAAAGCATCGACGGCACGGTCCCACTACCCCCATCTAGTGGCCAACACACAGCACAGCATGGGCTCCTCCGTCCCTCAGCGAATAAATTAAAGTGCAAACGCCAGGGGTGTTTATTTCCTTTTCCCCACATAGTCATCCTCCCCCAGCATGTTCCTGAATTCCTTCCTAAACGGGCTGGCAGGTGCAGAACAGCCCGCAGGGGCACCATGGCAGTATTAGCAGCACTGGACTCATCTGAGTCAACCAGAAACTTAGCAGCACTGGCTGGGTTTGTGGCACTGACCAAACCTTTTCTTAAAAAACCTTCCAATTCAACCACAGGCACTCTGCACTCGCTATGCGTCACCCCTGGGTCATTCAGTCTCATTACCAACGCAAGAACCTTCAGCTTGCCTGAGCAGGCACCTCTCACACTCACACACACTCGCTCAAAATGGGCTCCAGCAAAGTATAAAATAGCCTAATTTAAGGGTTTAAGTCACAGTCGTCTTAGATGCTTATCAACTGAGGCAAAAAACGTTTATGTAACGCATGACAAACGGTTTCTAAAGCTGTCTTTTTGTATGTTTATAGTATCATTTGGAGGCTAAGCTTACACATCCAAAAATGTCCTATCAAAAATATTAATTTTAGTTAATTCACGAAACCATTCAAAAATATGTTTAAGCTCATTATTCAGAGCTTGATATAATTTCAGTAAGCTTACATTTTCTATACAATCACAAAAATATAATTGTCAGGTGTGTAACTTTACACACCAACAGAAAAAAGCATTGTACTTCACCAAAAGAAATAATCATCTCTATAAATCTGCATCTATAATTTATAGGCTTACAAAGTTACCTTAAAACGGCCACAATATGAAACAATACTTTCAAATAATAGTCATAATGCACATCCGTAATTCCTCTTCAGGAGCGGATACGGCATGTCAATCTTGAAGTCAGTGTTTCTAAAAATCTACGTAGCATTTCAGCCTGCATTCCCACATGACCATCATCCTTCAAACTAAAACCTCAGAACTATTGCTTTCAACAGCAAATCAGTTTTGAAAGATTAAAAAAAATAATAAATTGCCACACCCATACTAATACATGCGATCGGGACAGTGTTCTCACACTCCTTCATAACTTGAGTAGTGTCACCCTAGAATGGCTGAACAGCACCCACCTGCTGATTCAATCTGCTCGTAGAAACCTGAGGGCTCCGGAAACAGGGCAGCCCAAAAGGACACAAAATGGCCGCCGTGGGCTCGGTCTCTCTCCGCTCTTCCCCGTTGCCAGGGGTTGCGGGGTGGAAAGGGGTCTAAACCGCACCGGGTCCCTGACAGGGGCTGTGACTGAGGCGGGGCTCAGCTGGTGCACTCGGTGATGTAGAAGAGGAACTCCATGTCCATTGGCTGCTGCGGGACGCTGGACCCGCCCCCGTGGATGACAGGGATGAGGGCTCCGTCCAGCTCGTTCATGTAGCGCTGCGGCAGGAGCTGCCCGCCCGACCCGGCCTGGTACTCCACCTGCACGACACACACACACACTCGTCTGCACGCACACGGATATGCACACATGCATCTGCTTGAGTCCGAGGTGGGATTTGAACCCGGAGATTTCCTAGACAAATGCACTACCTGTCATCCATCCATCCATCCATTATCTTAACCCGCTTATCCTGAACAGGGTCGCAGGGGGGCTGGAGCCTATCCCAGCATACATTGGGCGAAAGGCAGGAATACACCCTGGACAGGTCGCCAGTCCATCCAGCTAAAGGCAAATCAGTAACCTGCTACGAGCCTTCGTACTTCACCGTGCTTTTACTAACAAACTAGCTAACCCTGCTACACATGCACATGTGTACCCCCCGGCTGGACATACGCACGCCTGCGCAGTGCACACACATACAAACATGCGTGAACTGTAAAACACGTGAAAGGGACAGACCGCGGCTCGCTGACCCCCCCCCCTCCCCCGGCGCGGGTTACCATGTCGGTGTCCGTGGAGACGCGGAGGGCCAGGCGGTTCCTGCCGCTGGCCATCAGGACGCTGAGGTGAGGGCAGAGGGCCGCGCAGCTGGCCATGGCGATCTCCCGCGGGAACGGGCAGCGGGAGGGCAGGAAGGCCGACACGGAGCCTTCGGGGGTCTTGGGCAGGTAGAACACCTGGGCCAGGGGACACAGAGGGGGGTCAGAGCCAGGCCGGAGGTAACGGGAGGGGGGCCTCTTTCAGCCCGAAAGGTTAGACTCTGAACGTAAAGCAGACGCACCTCGGTGCACTTTATGGTCTTTCCGTCCAACTCGAACTCTCCGTCCTGGTGAATACGGACGCTTTGTGCCCCTTCAAGAGACTTCCCATCCACCGGGCTGGACACACTGCAGAGAGACACCACACACCATAACATACCATTAACACCAAAACACTCCACACAGTGAATACACTCCATTCTGCTCTAGGAAGCTGCTTTCACAAACTCTTCCACAGATGAAACTGTGTATTGAATACTGGAACAGCTCTCACTGAAATGAGTTACACACGTAACTAGTGATGACCTGCATTTTGTACAAACACAAAAGCCATATTCTTTGGCTTATTAGGTGTGTAAATCAGCTGAAGGGACTGAAGGTGTGAATGCGACAGGCTCTGGAGAGGCTCAGCTGAGGGGCGACCTGCGGAAGGTTCCGGGCGTGTGCGTACCCGGTGTTGACGGCCGGGGTCCAGTCCACCCAGCGCACGTGGACGGTCTCCCGCACCTCCTCCGAGTCGGCCCTGCCGCACGGGATCTGGAAGTCAGTCTGATCCCGCAGCGCCTGCCGCAGAGCCTCCATGGTGTCCGGAGGGATCTGCACCATCAGCCCGTCTGTGGGGTAGAGGGAGAGGGTCATACACAGAGACCAGCGTCACACAGAGACAGAGACAGAGACAGACCAGTATTATACAGGCACACAGCACCATCAGCCCGTCTGTGGGGTAGAGGGAGAGCGTCAGAGACCAGAGACCAGAGACAGAGACAGAGACAGAGACAGAGACAGAGACAGAGACAGAGACAGAGACAGAGACAGAGACAGAGACAGACAGACAGACAGACAGACCAGTATTACACAGGCACACAGAGCACCATCAGGACGTCTGAGGGTTAGAGGGAAAGGGTCACCACCACCGCCCCACACACAGTTTCTCAGTACCTTCCACAATGCTGGACTTGGCAATGAATCCTGAGGAGGCTTTGAGTGCGCCGTTGAACACCACAAAGCTGGCCCCGGTCACTGCAACACCAACAGCATCCAGACACGGTCAATTAGCCCAAACACAGCTCACATTTCAACCATTAACACGTGCTCTTATGAAGAGATACTTACACAGTTTACACTGTTCCACATAAAACACATTTCTACAGGCGAACATTAACTGAAGGCAGCTCAGAAAATTGCTCAGAGCCACAACAACAGCCATGCACATCCCAGTTCAGTTCATCTATATAAAATTAAATCCCAATATAGTGCGTACAATGACCACCTGTAAGTAAAACCAGGCAGGCCCAGCTCACCTTTCCTGGTCTTTCCCAGCATGCTGTTGGCCTGGGTCTGGTAGTTTCCGTCCTCGTTCTGGAAGCAGACCAGGTGGGAGTCTGCCTCCGTGCTGAAGTTGGCTCCCATACTGATCACGTGCTCGTTGGATGCATTCACCACCTTCAGCATCTGAGAAACACAGGCAACCAGACGCTACAGTGAGCTGCACTGTACACTCCAGACCTGCTCTCTACTGACACAACAGTGCTAGACTGACCTGCTCTGTACTGACACAACAGTGCTAACCTGACCTGCTCTCTACTGACACAACAGTGCTAGACTGACCTGCTCTGTACTGACACAATAGTGCTAGCCTGACCTGCTCTCTACTGACACAACAGTGCTAGCCTGACCTGCTCTCTACTGACACAACAGTGTTAGCCTGACCTGCTCACTACTGACACTACAGTGCTGAGCATGTGTTACTGCCTCACATGAACTAGCACCTTCTCATAGAGCACACTTCTACACGGTTACATTGCCCTTGAGTTCGTAAACATGCGTACATACTGTAACCCTTTAATGTTTGATACCTAGCTGTATGTCTGTGTGCCTCTAACGCACACCACGAACCACATCAGAGGGGACAGCCTCCACTGCAAGGCTTATAACACTACTATACTGTGAGCCCCACCAGGTCGACACTCGACTCAAGTCCAACTTCCAATGATACGCTTTGCTCCTAAAAACGAACGGTCAGCTACAAACTTCTGGTGCAACACAATCTTGCGTAGGTGGGTCTCCGATTGGAGGCCAAGTCAATCCCTGTGACAACATGTAACGCAGAGCGTAAGGCCCCCTGACCTCCTGGAACCTGGTCCTGGGGATCTGGATGCTGCTGTTGCCCATCTCCATGTGAATGTGCAGCCCCTCCACCAGCGGCAGGCTGTACTGGTAGTTCCTCAGGTCCTGGAGAGGGAGAAAGACCGCGTTCAGCAGCGGAACGATGGTGCTACTCGCTCATGGAGCGGAGGTAGGAAAAAAGGAGAGGAGAGAATGCATAGGTGCGCTAACACGCAAGCAGGACGAGAGGCCTGAAGATGGAGGCACAAACACTCAAACACACCGCACTTTTACAGCCGCATGCAGGGCCACACACTAAAGCATTTACCTCCCTTCACAGGTCTGAGACTCTCCACACCGTGTTATAATTATTCAGTAACGAATTCAGACCGCAGACTGGCCAGGTCGAGGTGGAGGTCTGGGCCTTGCTGTTGGTGAACGGAGCACGGGCCTGTCGTCGTTACTGGGCAGGATGGCGAGAAGGAACAGAAGCTCCATGACTCACAGAGGCGAGCAGACTGCCTTTGTTCTGGCGAGAGGGCCGTGCTAAGCAGCCTCCGCGAATCTGACACTTTAATCCCCCTGCCTACCTGCCCGCCCTCCGTTCCCTGAACCAAACTCAGTGACCCGGAGAGATTACCACGGCGGATCAGCCAGGTAATGTCTAAACAGCGCAATCTGAGACAGCCAGAGCCAGCCAAAACAGCCACGGCACTGCATCACGTGGCAGAGCCAGCGCCCTGCCGCATCGCCTCATACAATAAACACACGCTTCCGTTTGACGCGCCATACTTACTAACATGGCCCATTTACCATGTTCATTGCCGCAGAGGACTGATACTTCATGTGAATTGTACCTCATCTGACCAGTTGTTGGACTAATTATGCACTTATTGTAAATCACCTTGGATAAAATCACCTGCTAAATAAATGTAATGGAATGAAAAGTGTAATGAAAGGGAAAAGGGGAGTGGGAGGTAGAGGGGAGTTCCAGTGAAAAGCCTGCACTGCCTACAGAGCCACAGAGCCACAGAGCCACAGGCCTACAGTAAACACAGCCTTTATTCAGGGGGGGTGGGAACAGAGCTTCCAGCAGGGGGAGCTGTTGATTCCCGGGACAGGCAGGAGCAGGAGCAGGATCACACTGGGATAAGCGCAGGCCTGATTACTGTCACAGAGGCAGCTGGAGGAGAGCCGCAGCTATCCTGGCTAAGCCTCTGTCTGTCCCTAATGCACCTGCAGGCTTCACAGTGAAGCAGCCCACAAATCCAATTACAGCACTTAGGCCACAGCAGAACCCCTCTATGACAGGATGTGCCCAGCCAGCACCCAGCCGGCTCCCAGCCAGAACACCTCCTGCAGTGGCTACTGACAGGGAAACTGGAGCGCGCGCACGCAGCCACGCACGCACGCACGCACGCACGCACGCACGCACGCACGCACTTACATGAATGAAAAGTGAGGGTACCACACGCTATTCTCACACAAACGGACCAGGGACCAGGGACCAGGGGACACTTACAGCCAGGAGGTTCATGATGGTGTGCCCCGTCTCTCCAAACACGGCCTTCCGGAAACGGACGCTCAGTAGGGTGCAGGGGTACACTGCGGGGAAACAGGGGACAGTGTCAGACACAGAGACACACACACACACATACACACACAGTGTCAGACACACACACACACACACACACACACAGACAGACAGACACACACACACACACACACACACACACACACACACACAGTGACACACAGACTCACCGCTGTGCTCGGCCCCCAGCCTGAGCAGCAGGCGCAGGGGGAAGACCTGGGCCCAGGGCACCTCCAGCTTCAGCATCAGCACCCCGCACAGGAACGGCCCGGGGGGCAGCGCCAGGCCCTCCAGCGGCTGGAAGGTGGGCGAGAAGAACAGGAAGCCCCCGTGATCCTTACTGCCCAGGAAGCCCTCTGTGAACGTCACGTTGCCCAGGTCCTCGATGAACTGGCCTATGAAGAAAGAAGAGAGAAAGTTCCGGGCCTTAAAAAACCTGGCCTGTTAGCCCAGGCCCTGCCTCTCTCCTCAGACTCACACTCGGAGGAGGAGGCAGTGAAACAGCAGCTGTGTGGAAACCAGGCCAGGCCAGCTGTACTCAAAACCACAGCTGTATTCACGGTGTTCAGTTGTGATTACTACTATTGTGCTTAGCAGACATTTATATGCAGAGCAGCTTACACTACGAACAATTCCTATTCCTAATCCAAACTCTACCCTTTCATAAACCCTTTTCCTACCACTAAAGTGTACCTCACACTTAGTTTACCCAAAAGCTAGACAGTACCTCTCTGTGTGTGAAAAAAAATACTTAAAATATCTGAGCAGAATTTAGCCTTTGCCAATATTCATATATGTCCCCATGTTCTGAAGCTGTACAAAACGGATGACCTTGAACAAGGGTAAACAGACAGAGGGATGGAATTCAGCCCCCTGAGTTACGAGCCCGGTCCCGGGCCCACTCATTCACACTGCACCGCAGCACGTGAAGGCCGTATGCAGAGACGGTACCTTTCTGCGCATCCTGGTAGATGGTGATGTACAGGCTGAAGATGTCCCTGGGAACGCCCTCCTCCTCCGGGAGACACTGCACCACAAACACCAGCTCCCGCTGGCCCAGGGCCTGCAGCCCGTTGGAGCTGAAGCACCAGCACTTCTTCCCGGAGTCTGAGCAGAGGGGCGCAGGGGAAACACAGGGGTGAGCGTAGTGCAGAGCCTACCAGAACAGGAATCTACTGCACTCTTTACATGCTACCAGATACACAGGATTTACCTCGCTCAAGATCAGCATTTCACTTTAGCAACTACCTTAAGTCATTGACAAGGAGGTATTCTGGATTTATTTCTTTCTTTCTTCAAAATTCTAAGTCTGTGTTCTAGAACTCCATTGCTTTCAGTTACCAGTAGTGATCAGCACTGAATATTCAGCTAAGGACATTCTAATCATATATTTGTAATCTGACACCCTAAAGGGTTAATGATTGCACGGTCATGATAATCTTCAGAAGAAGCTTGTGGAAAGCGGGGGGTGAACGTACAGGTGACCAGCTTGACGTTGACCAGCAGGTTGGCGTTGAGGACGAAGGTCAAAGGTCGCGGCCCGCCTTCCTCTAGGAGCAGCAGGATCTGGCCGGGTGCAGGGCGCTCTTCCACCAGCACATCTGAGTTAGAGAGCAAGCAGAGCGTACTCCAGCTCAGAGACGCACGACAGGCACCTTTCTCACACCTTCTAGCATTTTCCATTTTCAAACCTCAGCTCATTTCCTCAACTGAACTGAAATGGAATGAACCGATATTTACACTACATTGCATGTGGGCGTTCAGCAGATGCTCTTACCCAGAGTGACTTGCACAATTATTTTTACATAGTATCCATTTATAGAGCTGGATATACAGGAGATAAAGTCAGGACCTAGCTCAACACTGCAAAAACCAAGTAAGTTAAACAAGTATTGAGTCCTGAAATTATATTTCTATTTTTACCTTTGCTAAAGAAGTGAAAAAAACATATTGACATATAGTTTCACCAAAGGGCTGAGAATTGAACAGTAAATGAAAACAAGCTCAGGTAATACATGGTGTACAGTGCACAGGGGAACACCGACACAGACACGCTGGCCCCACCTCCTCCACCCTCCTCTTCGGTGGCGATGAGCAGCGGGGGCAGACCCTCGTCATCCTCAGGGATGAGGGTGGGGGTCCTCTCCACCTGCCCGCTCACGCTGCACAGCAGGCTGCAGTCCCAGGGCCCGCCCAGCGCCGGGCGCTCCTGCTCCTCCGGGCCTCCAGGGGGCGCTGCAGGCTCATCTGGCTCGGCCTCCAGTCCCCGAGCCCCCTCCGGCTCCACCGAGTCCTCCTGTGGCTCTGCGCATTTCTCCTGGGGGGGGGGGGGGGGGGATTAAAGCATTAAAGCAACTCTTAGGGAAAAGGAACTCTCAGCTCAAATCTTAACCAAAATAGTCCATCGATCAGTCCTGTGACTGAAGTCAATAATGTGAGGCGTTTTTTGGGTGTGGTGGGAAGGGGCAGCAGAACCACCATGGAGGGTCAGTAGTGCCCTAGGGCTGGCACTCAACAACTCACACTAATAGTAATAAAGAACCTAGTTCAATAACTGCAGCCATCAAGATGAAAAAGGCCTGTCATTGGGACACTAAAACACTCGACAGCCACATAAGGAGAAGCGGTCCTCGGGGTATCTCACCACTGGGGGTTCTGGCGTGACGGGGCTGGACTCCTGTGACGTTCTCCTGCCCCCCACGGACAGTTTGGTGGTGTCTGCCACTTCGCCGTTGGGCAGAATGCCGTCAGCGAACCACACCCTCTTCTGCTCCCGCGGGAACCCTCCCGCTGTGACGAGAGAAGAGGATGACTCATCACCAATGTGCCGAGTCATAATTTTCCCCACACCCGCTCCCCAGGGCTGAACTTCCTCCATCACTGGAAACTGCAGTGCTTAGCAATCATTTAGCTGATGCTCCTATTCAAAGTGTGCAAAAATGGAAATAGACTAAAAATGGTGTGTTAATGTCTTCCTATGACATGGCTGTTTAGTGTCTCCATCTGCAAAACACACTTGGCTCTGAATGATATAATATAATTTAATATAAAACCTATATTAAAATAAAAGGTTCTGCCTCGTGCACGCGGATGACATCAGCGTCTCCGTGCGTGTGCTGGTTCCTTCGCCGCGCGCGTTCCATTGGCCTACCCTCGTTGCCGGGGTGCTTCAGCACGGAGACGGGCACCATGACGGTGGGCGGGGGCGAGTTGAGGGTGCCGGCGGCTCGGGCCTGCTGCAGGGGCGGGATGGTGGAGCAGTACTCTGACGGGATGTTGGGGTTGGGGCTGGGCCCTGTGGGGCTCATCATCCGCTCCAGGGCCTGGGCTGCAGAAGGTCAAAACGCACCTCCACTCATCTCTCAGGTCTACACGTTCATCTCGTATCTCATCCCATGTACGTGTGCCACGAGCCTGTGCACATAATGTGTACTGGAACACGGCGCGAGAGACTTTATATTACCGATTCTTGCAACGCAAGGTGACTTACCTTCCAGGAAATCTCTATGCAAGGACTTTCACACAATCGGTCATGTTCACATTACCGGATATATCTCTACGCATGCATGTACAGTGCATCTTCACCCATAATGGCTTGAGTTTCACAGACCATGTTAAATTCAGAGATTACTTCAATCTCTACATGCACAGATCACATCCCTGCAACCTATTTTCAGTGCATCTTTGAGATTCACCTCAACATATGACCCCTCTCATTTTCATGTGTCCAATGTATCCAATAATCTGTTCATGGAAAAATGGGAGTGCTTAAAGTCTGTGAGAATAGTTAAACCCTACAAACTTACTTTCACAGAGACCCCATGAAAAGCAACTCAAGGACATGCAAGAGAGCGGCATCACACTACTCCTCTCAGGCCATCCAGAGATCATATGTACGTCACATAAGGTGCATATCAGTATATGGCCCAGCCTATATATAGATGAGCTGCAGACATGTGAAATAGTGTCCAAAACCCCCACGGAAATGCTGCAGGCTCTAAATGCCCCACACCATTATTGGTGAAATGACTACAGGGCTGGGAAGATGAAAAGGAGGTCTCCGTTTCACCAGGAAAGGTGTTGAGAGGGCTGCCATCTTGGGTTACTGCGAGTGCATCAGTGGCACAGAGATGGGGTTATCCCAGGCTGAGGAACTCCACGAGCCCCACCCTGCCCTGGGAGGGAGGCATAAGGTCGACACTGTCTTAAACCCAAAGGTGTCTGTGCGAGAGCTCTCTACAGAAGGCTCAAGCCCAGTCTACATCAAACAGCCCACTGAGAGCGAAATCCAGAAATAAACAGAAACAGAACAGAAACCATCCACGAAAGAAATGAATGATAGCCATATAGAGGCAATACCCAAAGATTAGAGCACAGCTGGAAAAGTATACTCAGCAGAGGACCTTATCAGCTAATCACAAGTAAGAAGAACGGACCAGCTGATTTTTTGAGATCATGATTTTATCGACTAATAAAAACAACACAACACTGAGCAGGAAGGTCATCACACACACACACACACACACACACACACACACACACACACACACACAAACACGCTGACTCACTCTGGCATTACGGAGCATTAAAGGGCATTATGCTGTGAGAAGCACCAAGGGCACGTGCTACACTCATCTTATTGATCACACATCATAAGAGCTTCATCGACCTGCTTCTGCCGGGGCTTCCGCTTGTTTATCGTCTAACAAACGGTTCCACTTTGCAGCATGAGCACAACACAGCCGCAGACACTCAACAGATCAGCGTCAATCATATGTATGACAGACACGAAAGAGAGGGCTCAATTATGAAAAAGCCAATAAATGATAGTTCCTTTAAAACACCCATAAGTGCCGGGTCACTGCCTGGCACAACGCTATGGACCACATTCCGCTAGACCAGCATTATCATCCAGACACGCAAGCGGTGCACATCTACGCCTGTGTGCACGGTGTGTGTGTGTGTGTGTGTGTGTGTGTGTGTGTGTGTGTGTGGGTGGGTGAGTGAGTATGAGTATGAGTATGAGTATGAGTATGAGTATGAGTATGAGTGAGTGAGTGAGTGAGTGTGTGAGTGAGTGTGAGTGTGTGAGTGTGCGAGTGTGTATGAGTATGAGTGAGTGAGTGTGTGAGTGAGTACGAGTGTGAGCGCATGTGCCATTTTCCTCTACGTCACCAAAGCGCTGCTCACCTCCTCAGAGTTGCCTCCGTCCTGGCTGCTGCTGCCGTACTAACAGAGCAGAGACTGCTGGCCTGCCCATACAGGGGAGGGGGGGTGATACTGGAGGCCAAGGGAGGGAGAGATAGAGATGGGGGGTAAAACAAGGAGAGAGGAGGGAGGGAGGGGAACTGGGGTAATCACATTCTGATTACCCCCGATTCTCACAATTCCGGGGCACAAATGCACAGCCTCTGTATTCAGCCCCTGACGGACAGACGGACAGATGGAAGCAGAGATCAGCCTGTACATCAATTAGCCACTGGACACTACTCATACATTGCGGGTATGTAGATAGTCCTGTTTTTTTACAGGAGGTAGGCGGATGTCACTTCAGCAGAAGTACCTGTGTGTTTCAAAGGCTTCCCAGAATGCCTCAGACAATGCAGTAATTCACTATTTAAAGGCAAGAAACACCTTATCAAATTATGCTTTTTGTTTTTTAAACCACTTCAAAATGCATGGCGTTCCCTTCTCAAAAACCCCCCCTCCATATTCAATGACTTTGCAAGGGCATCCCTCTGCATTATTTACGAAGAGGAGATTTGTTGTCAATTCCGCTGATCTCCAAAGTTGATCTATAACAGGATGCTGATGCCCATTATAACCCTGAGCCACATTCTGAGGAGTGAAATGTGCCACTCAGGCAATGTGTTCCTTTTAGCCTGGGATTTGGGCTCACCTTCCAAAGAGCTTTTAGTCAGGCAACCAAATACCCTTAGGGAAACTCATTTCTGGGGTAAATGAAAACCAAAGTTCACTGAATGCATCGGGGCCAGTCAGGTAAAACTACCCAGCAGTATCCTCCAGCCAGCCAGAGGTCAGAAATAGGCAGAGATAGCACATCATTTCAAACAGGTGCAGCAATGAGTGTCCTGAATAGACACACGGTCACCTATTTCTTTCCACCTCAAAAACAGTCAAATTATAACAAATGAGGAGTTATCAGTCCTCACCTCCTTTACTTGATAAAATACATTTTGAGTTACAACAATAACAAGCAGACTGGAGCAACAGGATCAACAGGCTCTCCAGGCTCGGCTGCCACTGCTTTTTTTACAAGAAAGGTATGTCTGGAGAAGACGTTTTAGAGGACATCACTCACAGAGTAAACGCTACATTACACATTAATCCCATGCGATTCAACCTAATACTGAAGCAATATACCAATGAGATTTCCAACTGAACCAGAGCTGTCCAGTCTTTGTTTCCATAAAATCCCTGTTGCCCACTGCAAGGGTTTGGCCCACCAAACATATTCAACCGTTCCTAGAGTACAACAGAAGACACAATCCAATATGCCAGAATGTCTATGTCTCAAGCATTGTACATATACATTTTCCTCTCAGATGTCCAAGATGGAAGTAATTTTTAGGAGTCTTAAAAGTGATCCTTTCAGCACAGAATTTATTTCTGAACATCAAATGGATACAGCAGGTCTTTCTCACTAGCCTTCATACTCATATGTTCAAAAATTAAACCCATGATTAAATCTTCATTTCTTCATTTTTTAAATGTTTTTATGATAGTGTAACAAATGCCCCAGACAAATGCATTATTCAAATCCCTAGTGCCTTTAGTTTATCCTCATCTCAATCAACGTTGCTAGATTTTTACAAGTCCATCTTTCGTAACATCTCTCATGCTCCAAACTTCCACCTCAAGACAAAAGAAGCACAGAGCATATGGTGAATTGACAATATTTATATAACAATCAAGTGTCAAGGAAAGCTAGCCTCAAAACTTGCAGATAAATAATTAATGATAATGAACAATACTTTTTCCGTAACTCTACATCATGTAGTCATGATGGATTCACCCTAAAGCTGAACATGCTCAGTCAACAGGCTTTTCAATTATAATGTCATGGCAAAATTCGACTACTTAATATACAGGGCAAATATCCCATGCCTCAAAGATTTGAGATGTGGAAGATCAGCAAGACTGGCCAGATTTATGCCAACAAGTAAAACAAACAACCATCAGTCACAACAGAGACTGAACCCCTGGCACAGAATAGCCCATGGTTTTAATACCAGGAGCCAGCTAAGCTTCAGACTCCTGCCTGGCCTTGGAGGCAGCTAGGGGAACAATACAAAATGAAAATAAATAAATAAAGACTCACCGCGGTGAATAGTGTCGTAGCAAACAACACACACTCTGGCCTCCTTCTCCAGGTACTTCAGTCTGCATTTCTTGTTGCAGCAAACAGCACAGTACACCTGCAAAACAAGCCAGAAAGAAGGTGTTGGTCAGGGAACGATGCTGACAGACTTTGCACCAGCATCCCCCAGCCACTGTACCCAACCTTCATTGCACCTGGCGAGAACAACCCCATTATCAAAATCCAGCCAATGTTGGACAGGTCAAGAATACTGAACATAGGGACAGGCGAGCCAGTTTAACAATACCAGGTGCTGCACCATTGCAAGCTTAATTTTTTTCTAAAGCTATGATGTAGTCCCAGGAAATGCTACTCAGTCTGGAGCCCGGAGAACACACCGATGCAGATTTATTTTATTACCTGATTAATTGGGAACATAAACAAAACTGCAATCCCTCCATGGTGTGCTTCAGTTGCAACAGACAAAATACACCCAAGAGTTCTTCAGGTCAACAATCGATTTCAGAATACGCACAATTTAAACAGCACCAGCTCTGCCAACCTATCTGGACCCAGTCTGTGTTAGAGAGGTAGAGGGAGTGAAATGCATGATGTGGGATGTCAAGGTGAGTTGGACAAGACGCATTAAATGAAAGGTAATGTGTCCATCCTGTCTATTGAATGCAGAACGTGCTGATCCGTGTAGAGTAAACAATTGGGAACCAGAGGAAAAAGACAGTACAGTGTAATTTGAGTTTATCTTTGTAACCGATTCCTATTACTGTTCATCCATTTGTTGTGGCCAGTGCAGCCTACCCAGAATTCCCCACTTTCATTAACGGCTATAAAAATGCATTCAACCATCGACTTGCAGCTCTATACTTGTCAGTGAAGATCTACAAATGCATTAAAAATACTAACTGCCGAGTCAAGCTTTTATCATCTACAGCATTAATGTACAATTAGAGATAGAAAAGGACACTGCAGACAGTAGCATATAATAACACATCATGACATGATGGAGGACTCAGTGCACCAAAAGGGCACAGATAATCAATCCTCACCATGTCAGGGGCAGGACAATAACAGTCGTTCTGTTCCCTGCCAGGTAATGACCAGAGAGCTTGTAGTCGAATTATGCAGGCATACACAGCAATTACAAAATGCTCTAATAATATCCATACAGGAGCTCTTCATTATGTTGCAGTTAGGCTAAAAAAAGAACAAGAACGTTATGTGAATACAGTGCAGTCCGTAAGTCTTTGGACAGCGGTGGTGTTTTGTTTTTTGTTTTGGCTGTCTCTGGCTTTTTTTGCTATGTCTCCCTTCACTGTCATTGGCACAACTCTGGTCTGAATGTTAACAAACGCCAATAACGGACTCAAAAGCCTAGACTACATACTGAAAGTTCTTATACCTGCATTAAGGAAGCGACTGAATAAACCTGACGAACCAAAAACTGCAGAGAGAAGCCTAGTGTCCAATTAATTTTGGTCCCCTAAAAATGTGGGGACAATTTATAAGAATTGATGCAATGGATCACTCAATACGGATGTAAATACCCTCCAAGTAAAGGTGACAGCCTGCAATTTAACTTTCATGGTTGATGTTCAAATCAAATTTGAACTTTGAATTGTACCACTGTCCAAATACTTAGACTGCACAGCAAATTACACTACTCTATTCATTGATGGAATGTTAGGGAATTTAAAAGCCACAAAAACACGCCAAAAAAGGTTCATCCATTAAAGGTGAAACTGATATTTTAATCACAATCTTGTTGATTTATGCAAATACATTTTTCTGTTTGTCTTGCCAACTTATAGTCTATTTGGTTGAGCAATGAGGGGGCACTATGCTAGGGTTTGCCAATTTTACTTAGTTTTTCCCATATGCTGGTAGGTGAAAGTCTTCAAATTTCCTGCATGTCTTCCTCTGCTTGTTGTCAGGATTCCATGACCAAATTGGACTTACTAAAAACTAGTACAATCCTGGTACTGAAGTATCAGTTCTTGGGATATCATCAGTCCTAGCCACAGTTGAGTGTGGGCCTGAAGCAAAAATGGTCCTAAAAAAACTTAATGACAGAGTTCTAAGTGCAAAGACAGATATTGGGTCAATGTATAGAGAGAAGCCCCTGTAAATATACATTTGCAAGTCAACAACAAAATCAATAAATTGCCATTATCACAAAGACCAAAGAAACTTGAAGGAAAGTTCTGTCAAAATAAACATATCATGTACAAGAATGGAATACTCTTATAAAACACCTTTTCAACATTGAATCTGACAATTCAGTTCATTCAAGATTCATTCAAGAAAGTGCAATTTGCAAGATCGCTTCGTTTGGTATCATAAAACATTCCATAATATTCCACTGACACTTGAATATAATGGATTCATTAGCTAGCTACATTAACAAAGCTTACTTACTTTGCCACATGCTCGGCAGTGGTGCCGCCTCCTGGTGAAGGTGAACTTCTGAAGGCAGTTCATGCAGTTAGGAGCCTCAGAGTCAGGCACCCAGGGGGGCTGCTGTGAACCCAGTCCATTTGCCTCTTGCTCCAAACTGTCATCAAGGCAACCATCCCCCTCTGACCCAGTCTCCCCCGGGTAAGGCAAAGGCTCTGACACCTTGCCAAACCCAATGGCGTTCTCATAGCCATCTTGATAAGGAGAGCCGGTAGACCGGCCGGGGGCCTCTCCTACAGCAAGAACAGAAGGAGTATGAATGTTGTTCACCACCGTGTCTCCAACATGTGGCGACTCTGAAATCTCGCTCCCTCCGTGGTCCTCACTCTCAGTAACTGGCAAGGCCCTAGGAGCTTGGCCATGCAGCTGCTTGGGTCTAGCACCTCCAAAATAAGGATGCTGGTTTGCTTTGAGGATAGACTGGACTACAGCAGGGTCAGAAGCCTCCTCTTGACAATCCTTGGGACTTACATCAGTCCCACAGGGGTTGCAGTCCTGAGATGGAGTGGAAAGGTCAGAGCTGTCACTATCCTCCACTGACGGAGGCATTCCGTCACTCTCTGGTGAGGCAAGCCCATCACCTGTGCCCCTGACACAATCCTCAAATTCTCCTTCTGCCAACCCATCTTGAAAAGCTATATGGTGTCCCTCCATATCTCCATTCATTTCCGAAAACCCCTCATCTGCGGATTTCTCAGAGGCCATCCCCGCAGGTTCCTTCTCACCCTGCCCCATCAAAAAGGCGTCCAGCTCTTCATCCGTCACAAGCATTCCACCTGGCTCACTTTCAGGGAGGAAGCCATCCACAAACTCAAACTCCGGGGGGGTTCCTGGGCTCAGGCGTGTGGAGGGAGACTGAACTGCCTCAGCAAGGCTCCCAGAGTCTTCCTCCGGAGATGAGCAGGCTTCAAACGCCTCACAACTGGCCTGAGTGACAACATCATAGGAAGGTGGCATCACCTCTGGGTGTTCCAACCGATTAGCGCCATTATCGAAGGTGGCATCGGGACTGGCAGAAATTTCAGCTAATGGAGGAGCGTCCTGCTGTTCCTCTGGGATGGCAGAGGCTTCAGTCACTTGCATGGCAGAGGACACTACCTGAGCCTCTTCCTCGACCCCAAGTCCCATCCTCTCCTCAGAGTCCATTGAAGATACAAGAGATCCGCACATGGAGACAGCTATGGGGATGCAGGAGAGGGAGGACTCCCTCTCTTCCATGGTACACAAGGCAGCCCGGCCGTTACCTTGTGGGGGTGAGCAGGCAGCCTGCGCATCCAAGCTCTCCAGCTTTCCTTCTCTCTCCGTCTCCATCTGCAACTCTGGCCTGTCCTCATTCCAGTCTCTAGTCTCCCCGCTCTCTGTGGAGTCAGACATGGGGTGCACAGTGTCTGCCTCCTCCCCGCTACCCTCACCCCTATCAGAGACCAGATTAACATCCACCTCAGCATCCGCAACACACAGTACCTCAGCGTCCTCCTCAGAGAGTTCTGTGCTTGCAGAACTCTGGTCATTTTCAAGAATCTCTTTCTCTGTGCCTATACACTCCGGACTCGCAGAGTCGCTTGGGCTTGGCAAACTGATGCCTCGAGGCTCTGAGGAAGTCTCTGCAGCCGCTGGCAAAATAATATCCAAAAGGCTCAGTGAGGCTGAACGCACTTCAGTTGCCAAATGGTCACTGGCCTCCTGCCCCAAGTACCCCCCACCAGGAAGAAAATCACTTGCAAGAGTTCTACCATACCCAGCCTGCAACATGCCTCCGGGAGGGGACAGTACAGGAGAGTCAAAGTCCACCAGCAGGTCGTCCTCCAGCTGCTTCTCAATGATATCCAGCTCCTTGAAGGCATCATGGCTGTTGGCCCGCAGGAGCACAGCAGACCCAGTGTCACTTACCAAGTCACACACGGGCTTCAGGGCCCTGTCAGGACATGGCGGCGGTGTGCTTTTAACTGCCCTACTGTCCACAGAGGAGAGCAGGTCCACACCTGTTAAAGGCTTCCCTTTCACATCACTGTCCTTCGGGTAAAAGCTGTAGCTTGGTGGAGGATCAGGGTACTGCAGCGAAGAATTGTAGTGTAGGTTGCTGACGTCAGGAAGAACTTCGGCGGTCGCGGAAGGTTCCGGGGCAAAGCCATGAGGGTTGAGGGAGGCGCCAGGGTAGAGGGAGGGGGAGGCTTCTGACTGAGCGGATTTGCAATCAAGCTCCTCTGAAAAGGAGAAGGAAAAAGGCAGAATGTTTATACACATCGGTAATTGGAAACTCAATTTGATGAACTATAAAAAAAGAAATGCAAATCCTGGCTCAAAGTTTTCCACAACAAAGTATAATTTGCTCTCTTTATATTCTGTCATTTTTGATCAGAATGAAGACATATCCAGTATTGTTCCAAGGACAACATCTGGCAAAACAGTGTTTTACATTACCAGTATTCTGTTCAAAGTCGTCCAGCAGCTTATCCAGGTCACACACTGCTGCCTTAAAGAAGCTGTCCATTCTGAGCAGGGACCAGAGGCTTTTCTCAGCCCATGCACTGACGGAGGAAAAGTTGACATATTACAGAGGTCATATTATGACATATTACACTTCAACTGGAAGTGGAACAGATCCACACACTTGGCACTCGGGATGGTAATGCTTAATCAATGATCGGTTATTCGGCGTTAAGAATTTGATCAATCAAATTTTACAATTTGGGGCACACTAGCTAATAGTTGTGTTTGGGTGGAATTCTGTTCTAATTTACTTTCTACACAAGGTGGCACACTGTGACAATGCCAATGTCCTTAAAATACACAGAGAAAAGAACATGGAGAGCCCAGGTTACAAGTGTGATTAAGACAACTTCCCAGACATGTTCTCAAATTCTCCTGCCATAGTGTGGCACTTGTCTGTCTTGAACCACTCTATGGGAGGGATGCACTACTCCAGTAGATTGTAATGAAAGCCGTAA
Organism: Conger conger; assembly: GCF_963514075.1. Classification (NCBI taxonomy): domain Eukaryota; kingdom Metazoa; phylum Chordata; class Actinopteri; order Anguilliformes; family Congridae; genus Conger; species Conger conger. The sequence goes on from NC_083771.1 coordinate 33,243,131, forward strand.
CATACACAATCTGCCCGTTATTTGCTGCGTTTGTGTAATAGAGTGGACCTCTATTACGCATGAGATCTTTGCTTTTGAGGCATCAGTGGTCGGAAAATCGTACAGCTATGACTATCTATAGCTATCACAAATCTTAAAATCCTCACTAACTAACACTTGGGGGGGGGGGGGTGAACTCAAAAGTTTGCTCTTGCTGGAAAAACATTTAATTACAGCTAAGGATCTGAAACCACTTGTTTCTAGTCCCAGTTCTCTTTATTAGACCAGATGTCTGACTGTGCAGTTATGCCTGTGTGATCCAGTACTTTAGACCCCGCGCACCAAATGCCCAGCGGTCAGAGATCTGATTCACAACATGCACATCTCACAGGTAAAGAGATTCATCAGTTCAGGTAATGAAAGAGGCCACCAGTCAACAGACTTGCAAGCTGTTGCCAACAGCAGTAGGGATTCCATGACACCCAGTTTCTCTTCTCTACAACTCAAAATGGCTAAGAAATATAATTGTAGCCAAGGCAAAAAGGGCCCATGCACAATCATAGTCAAAAGCTGTGATAGCTAATCAGTGAGTGCCTACTATATTAGTTTTGTGTCTCTCTTAACTTACTATTCGTCATTTATGGTAGTAAACTAAAATAGTGAAAATGTTTGCTAACCAACGTCACCGTCACTGAGCACTTGGCTCGCTGTCCAGTAATAAACGGGGTGTAACTTGCTAGCTAGCTTGAATGTTATCCATGGCGCTAACGTTGCCCAATAGGCAATAAATGGGAATTCTGATAGCTTGAGGCTTTGCTAATGTTGGCGACACAGTTAGCTAGCAAGCTAAATAAATTGTTCGGAATACAACCACTTATCTATACAGACGTGGCAGTTCATGTTAGCTCGCCTGTTTATCTCTTAAGTGTGCTGCCCCCATAAGAATAGCACTAACGTCAGCTAACTAGCGTAACGACCATGTTGCAAGTAAGGTAAGTTAGCTAGTTAGCTAGCTGGCCACCTCTACAAGGAAATTGCGAGGGACGGTGACGCGCTAGCAGAGTTAGCTAGCTAGATTGAAAAGAGCATCGTTTACGAATGACAAAGCAGGTTACAATAAGATGGCTAGCAGCAGCTAATTATTTGACAAGTTAGTACAGTTCGAAAAATAACTCATCCCCGTACAGACTACAAACATATATGAAACGCTGTCTAAGATATGTTAAATCAGGTTACAATTTCAGTCAAGTTTGTGGTCCGTTGGAAAACTCTTAGCTGAAATGGGAAATGCGGGTCAATTTCAGCTCAAATTAGACGAAGTTAACTAGCTAGCTAATGATAAACGATTCTCATTGTGGAAAAGTCTAGCAAGTTAACTAGTCTAGGTAGCATAGCTGGTTAACTAACGTTACGGTTCACAATCACCAGTATCATGCAAATTAGCCAGTAGTGTTGTCGGCTAGTAGACTATAAATTAGCTTGCTAACTCAGGTAATTTATAACTTGTTACAGCCATAGCTAGCCAACTATCAAGCTATCCTTAATTACCTGGCTTAACTTACTGGCAAGCTAAACGCAATCAACAGGCAAAGCATATAATGCTGTGCTAGCTAGTTAGTCAGTAAGTCAGTTGTTTTAACTTAACTGACCCCAGCTAGCTACTAAGGAATGAACTTGTTTTGATTGCTGGATACCAACTATATGGCTAGTTAGCTAGTCTAGACCAGGAAGTTAGCTAGCTAGATGGAAGGTGGAACATTACTCAGCGTTAGCCAATTCTGAACTAGATTACCTAGCTAAATTAACCAACTAGCCAGCTAGCTAAATACCCTGAACCTAATATTCACCGAAAGTATTTCGTAGCCAGTGTAAGTTAGTAGCTACGGCGTGTATACGCTAGCTAACGTTTGTAAGCTAGCTATACAGATGTATAACTTAGCTAGCTAGTTAGTCGTCTTCTAAATATATCTTCCAGACTGCTAACCAATGTGTTAGACTAACTCGCATAAAAATCAAGGAGGAGAATAGACAAGGTCTGCCAATCTCTTTCTATTTGATTATTGTGTAAAGATAGTAGCGGCTTGCTTGTACTACGTTAGCTAAATTAGCTAGCTCGAACGTTACTTAGCTACTATTCAACTTGATTCTGACAAGCTAACAAAACAGCTAGGTAGTTAGCCTACGGTTAAAAATAATAATAATGCATTTCTCATGTCACCTGAAACAGCTTCATTGTGGTGGTCTTCGCCCCTAAACCGCTTCTTTTCTTTTCTTTCTTTTTTTTACTATTAATAGATAGGTCTGTAACGTTAGGTCAGTTTTTTGTTATTACTGATTCCATTTGGAGTTTTGTTGGATGCCCGCACTACGCACCGCACCGAAGAACGACCATCTTGGTTCTGGTGCTTACCGGTGCAGGCACAATCACACCGTTCTTAAAGAGATAGCTACACTTGTTTTTACTTTGTTTTAGTTTCAAGATGTGTCGGCCTTGTTAAGTCTGTTGTATAGCTAGGTTAACCCATTTATTACTCGTCGCCCTCTTTTACCATTTTTGTAGGGTTATGTAGTTCCATGTCTGTGTATTCTGTGGCTAGGTGAATGATGTCCAAAAGAAGATTTGTCTAGTTAGGCATTTTTGTTCATCCAACAATTCATGATGCATATTATTACTTGCCAAAAGGACAATGACAGTCATAAAAAAAAGAAAAAGAAAAAAAACACATTCTGCGTGGGTTCCAAGATGTGCACAACCTTCTCTTTGACAACTGGTGGATAGCCATCACAGTTAGGGTTGGGGTAAATTCTATTTCATTTGGTCCATTCAGAAAACAAATTGAAATTGCATAAGACAACAAGGAGGGCACAACAAGACAATCTTCACTATCTCCCCTTCACCTTACCCTTTCTTGTTCACTGTTGACTGAAGGTTATAGCCCTTCCACAAAGATATACCTGAACAAAGTAAGGCTTCTGGCATATGATATACTGAATAATTCCATAGCTATGCTTTGCATCAAGAGGTTCAGCTACATGCCAGTTTAATTACATTACTGCAGTTTTATATACACTCACTGTGCACTTTATTAGGAACACCATACTAATACTGGGTAGGGCCTGCCTTTGCTCTCAAAACAGTCTCAATTCCTCATGGCATGGATTCCACAAGATGTTGAAAACATTCCTTTGAGATTCTGTTCCCTGTCGACATGAGTGCAAAAACGCAAAAAGATTCTGCAGATTTGTCAGCTGCACATTCATGTTGCGAATCTCCCATTCTGCTACATTTACATTACATTAATGGCATTTGGCAGACGCTCTTATCCAGAGCGACGCACAACAAAGTGCATACCCATAACCATTTGAATCTTTTTTTTTCTTTTTTTTTTAACGAACAAAGCAAAAGTGACCAAACTTAACTATCCAAACACTGCTTACCTAGCCAACTAAAAATACCGATACACAAAGTAAATCACAAAGACAACAATTAAGGTTCACAGGGAGGTAGGGAGGGACAGGAACATCCCAAAGGTGTTCAATTGGATTCAGATCCAGTGACCAGGAAGGCCACTGAAGAACATTGAACTTATTGTCATGTTCATGAAACCAGTTTGAGGTGACTTTTGCTTTGGGACATGGTGCATTATCATGCTGGAAGTAGCCATTAGAAGATGGGTATATTGTGGCCATGAAGGGATGCACATGGTCAGCAGCAATACTCAAATAGGCTATGGCTTGCAAGCGATGAATGATTAGTATTAACAGACCCAAAGTATGACAAGAAAACATTCCCAACACCATTACACCACCACCACCAGCCTAGATTGTTGACATCAGACCAGGCTACCAGTCTTCAACTTGTTTTGCTGCTGTAGCCCATCTGCCTCAAAGTCCGATGTGTTGTGCATTCTGAGATGCTTTTCTGCTCACTACGATTGTTCATTGTATTGTTTTTTGCACCATTCTGAGCAACTCTAGAGACTGTTGTTCATGAAAATTCCAGGAGATCAGTAGTTACAGAAATACTCAAACTAGTCCGTATCTATGATTGTATGCATTGCACTGCTGCCACATGATTGGCTGGTTAGATAATCACATTAATATTAAGGTGTAGAATAAATCATAATAATGTGCTCAGTGAGTGTAGCTTTCTAGCTGACATTACTTCCCACTGACTTCCCCTGGCAGCTGTGCTTAAACTGTGTAATTAAACTGAGCACACACCCAATTGTTATTTTTCTTTTTAGATTTGGTTATTCTGTTATTTTCAGTGTTATTACAAGGATATTATGGAATGTCCTGAGCGCAAAAATCCCAAAGAATTAGGAGGTCAAAAGAAGAATTGAGGCTGTGCTTATTTGGGATGTGGCAGATGAAGCCACTTCTTCTTTTCTGTTCAGAAGTTCAGAATGTCACATGGGAATGAACATGACACATCTTAAAACATCTATCTCTGTATATCATTCTTTTTTCCCCATCCTGTGAGTGACTGCTGGCCAATGTCTCGTGTGCATTCATACATTCATACAGTACATTCCTTCTCTCTGCTTTATCTCTGTCTTGGCCACCTCAGCTAAATTCATCTGTGGTGGCTTATCAAAGAAAATGTGGCATTTTTTTGCAAAACGTGAATTCCAACTTCCATGTTTAAGGCTTCTGGGCCACTGAGTTAGCTTTGCTTAATGAAGACAAAGTAACTAACCGATTAATGGTGACATTAGTGAAGCCATGTCTAGTGTATGTGGACCAAATAGTTACTTTTGGGGACAACTGGCAGTTTTCTAAAGGATTAAACTGCATTATTATTGGTGTGTAAGTCTTAAAAGTGCAATCAACACAAACATATGTACAGTTTAATTAATCCTTTTTTTTGTGTTCACAAGCAACATGAGCATAAACTGATATTTAGCTAATATGTTTAACCTTACAGTACATTCAAGTAAAATATTGAATTATAGTTTTGAAGCTACAATCATAAAATTTAACAGGAAAAAGGCAATAGAAGCCATTTTGTCATTGTTTGTTCGTGAGTTTGTGTGTGTGTGTGTGTGTGTGTGTGTGTGTGTGTGTGTGTGTGTGTGTGTGTGTGTGTGTGTGTGTGTGGAAGGCCCACATGCTATGTGGTTGCAGTAGAATTTGTACTTTAGAATACATCTTTGTGGAAGGGACAGTAAATGATTGTTATACAATTTCATGACAAACTCCACCAATTTCCAAGGATTGGGTCAGTGCGCTAAAAAGATGTGTTGCTGGAGGTTCAGTCCCATGGCCTGGGTTGCTTGGCAGGGGTAAGATGATTTAGGTTCTTCAAACAGCTCAGCTGCTCTGGAATTGGCAGCCACCAAAGTTATCTTCATCTCTGTTCAGGTTCTAATAGATCTCTGTCAGTCAGGGCTTCAAGTGTCAGGCTATAGACTGCGACAGTTGGGGAGGAGACCCAGACAAAGAACAGGAGCTCCATTTCACTGTCCTATTTCAGTTCGGTCAGATTTCATAACAGCAGCAGTGCCCCAAAACTGAATGACCAATGCTATTTATATGAAAATGTTTGTATGTGAATGTACAAATTGAGCCCGATGTACACTTCTCATTCTCTGCATCACTTGTTATCATCTCAAGTATGTTAAATGTATGAGTGCATGGCTGGCCTCTCAATCTATAAAATGGGTTATATATGCAACCATTGAAGTTTAGTTAAAGCTTAATTAAAGATTAATTTATTGGCTCTTTGGTGTTATTTCACTTTTGTTGTATTTTTCAATTGGCCAAGACAGATTTAGGCTTACTTGCGAAGCTGTGAAAACAGTTCCCTCTATATACCACCAGAGGGAGCCATCTTACTTACTTACATCCTGGTCCACAACAGTGATTTTGCTGGTCATATCAGAGCTTAGGATCAGAGCCATGGGAATGAAACTAACGTGCTGGACAGAAAAACACAACAGCAAGACACATGATCTGGGTGCCCTGTCACGAAGTGCCGATTGCACCCTCAGTGGAATTGTGGCTCATTTTTATTCTATGGGGAAATAGTCTAAATTCTACTTATGCAATAAATGAATTAATTGATTTAATGAATTCACCGGTGGTCGGTTAGCAGTCAAACTGGCTGCAAGAGAGCCATGAGAGTCACAGTTAATTGAATATCTGAAGAAAAGCATGAAGGTTAGCATTCTTAAATGCAGTGCCTTACTGATGTTGCATTATTTACTTGCTGGTCTGCAAGTGCATTACTTCTCTTGGAATAAAAAAGTACTAACATGTTCAATATCTCACACACAGTCATCTGGCACATGACATTGTTAAATCTAGTTTAATGTATGTATAATACGAATGATACTATGTCTGCATTGCTGGGCAATTAGTTTTCCAAAAAGAAGTGAATTTTCTTTTAGCTTTTCTGTTCAAATATACATCACATATCCTTCAAATTGAATAACGTAGACTACATGCTTAGAAAGTTAATGAAACCTGAAATGACATGTTATAAAAATGAACGGAAATGCTTGTAAAGCTCAAAAGGCCTACACAAACATGTGTATAATACCAGGAAGGGTCCCAAATAATTATACACAGCAGCCACAGAAAGGGAATATAAAAACGGAAATGTGAAGCAGGGGTTTGAATTCATACAACATTATTTTTTCCTGCTTAGATTATGAATAATCGTTTTACAGTTTGGTTTATTCCAATCTCACTGTCGGGTAGCCGACTTCCTACTTGGCAGTCATGCTTCCAGGTAGGTTGCTCTCGACGGGCTATTGGTTGACGTCACTCTCTGGGATGGGTGGATCACGTGGTTTGTTTCCTGGCGCTTGTGGACCTCCGATTTTGGACAAGATACGGATTGTAAAGGAAAGCTAAGAAGTTTGCTTTAGAAAAGAGACTACTTTACTTACAAAAGGTACGGAAAGAGTATTTTAAGAAGTTAAAGAACGTGCATCAAAAGTTGAAATGAACAAGAATACAGTAGGCTATGAATGTAGTTTCTGTGTGCTATTCTAGCTAAGTGTTCTTCGCGAGTGCTTACAGCGCTTTGCTTGTCACAACATGTTCGTGTTTTGGTAGGCTATATAGGAAGTACAGCCAAAATAATTTGTCTAATATTACCTGTAATCCGTAGAACCTGAAAGACTTTTACATAATATTTGGCTTCATAGTCGATTGATACGATTCGGAGTGCCTGCCGAGCTTGCAAGTGCACTTTAAGTTGGATGCACACAACCGCAGCCTGCAACTTCGCATGTGTAAACTCGGCGCTTGCTTGTTCTCGCCGTTTTGTAATCCTGCCAATGTTATTAACATGTGCTGACAGATTAATTTACTAGTTGCTTCAGAGTAATCAGCAAACTATTACGTTCTTCAGGGAAAAAACAGGCTGAAACATTAGTAATTAATAATATTATCTATGTAGTTTTTTTATTGATTAACGGAATGAAATACAAATCTTTTTATGATCGTTTTATTACTTTTAACCAAATTTATTGTAATGTATGTTCAGTCACATATCATCATTGTTTGTGTGAAATATGTGTCAAAGAATATTTAAATGTCAGACTCGGAGGAAAGATATGTAGTATAAAGTATATTTGTAGTTTTTCTTTGTAGTGCTCTGTAGACTGTGGTTGATGTATGAACTTATGTCTCTTAATGAGAAGACAAACCTAGCTTTGGAATGAAGAGTTTGCTGATGGCTTTTGTTTCGTATGACTGAGTGATGCTGACAGGTGAATTTTGCCGTCAACATTTATTTTAATTGGTGAATTCCTCTTTTCTCAGTTCTCTATTGTGTTGTGGGATTATGAAGGGTTTATTTTTAACTTCTATGACATTTTATTTCACATCCCTGTAATAACTTTGTGTGCTCATCATTCATTTGTTCAAGCTTCACATCACAAAGTGGGCTTTACCGATGGCAAGCCCCCTGGAATTTTTTTTGTCTTTTGCACTCATACTGATAATTGAGTGCAGCAACTACACAGTAAAATGTTTATTTTTAAATTGACTCTGATGGAGTGCATTTAATCCCTCTCGGACTTGCATACTGTTGGAGTTAAATTAACACAAAAAATGTAACTATACTCTTAAATCTTGTGTGCTCAGTCACTCACTCACATCCCATCCTTTCTGCTCGATACCACTATCTCTCACTCACTTGTTCCCCTCCTTCATCTCTGTCATGCTAGTTTAGTCTCCCTCACTTGCTTGCACTCTTCCTCTCCCTCCCAATCTCTCCTCTTTTTCTTCCACTGAGCAGGTGTGAGCACGTCGCCCATGTCTTCTGGAGGAGGGCCGGCCTCCCGCAAAGACCAGGATCGAGGCGTGCGAGGCAATGACCAGGTCTACAGCCAGAGGGATGATGACTCCCTCCCTCCTCTCCCCGAAGATTTGCCCGTGGGCCCAGAGTTCGACCCCAGCGGCAGCGAGGAGAGCTACAGCGGAATAGACCTCAAGCCCGTCCACCGCTTCGTCCCCGACTCTTGGAAGAACTTCTTCCGGGGAAGCGGATCGAGCAAGAAGCCTCGGTCCACTCCGTCTGACAACAACAACAGCAGCAGCGGTGGCGGCCACAGCTCCACTCCACAGTCCCTCCCCGCTGCTGTCCCTGGTCCAACCGCGTACCAGAACCAGAACGGGGGCCCGGGGAACAACCACATCTTCCAAAAGGAGCGAGAGGCCGAGCTTCTGGCCTCAACGCTGGACATGGTGGATGAGCGCAGCACCCAGGCTTACCGCGAGCGGCTCGAGGCTTACCGCCGTCGCCGTGGATTTAGGGCCCATAAATCATGGGCGGGCCTGCTGAGGGTGCTGGGCTGCGTGGAGCTGCTGTTGGGCGCGGCCGTCTTCGCCTGTGTCTGCACATACATCCACAAGGACAACGAGTGGTACAACATGTTCGGCTACTCGCAGTCCCAGTCCCAGGGCTACGGGGGCGGGTACTCCGGGGGCGGGTACAACGGGGTGGGTATGCCCTATGGGGGTTCGGGGGTGTACTATTCGGGCCCGAAGACGATCTTCGTCCTCGTGGTAGCAGGGCTGGCCTGGGTGACCACAGTCTTCCTCCTGGTGCTGGGCATGACTATGTACTACCGCACCATCCTCCTGGGCTCCACTTGGTGGCCCATCACCGAGTTCATCGTCAACCTGGTCTTAGCGGTCCTGTACATGATCGCGGGCGTCCTGTACGTCAGGGACACCACCCGCGGCGGGCTGTGCTCCTACCCCATGTTCAACAACGGCCTGAGCGGCTCTTTCTGCCGCACCGAGCCAGGCCAGACGGCCGCCATCGCCTTCCTCTTCATCACCATGGTGGTGTACGTGATTGGTGCCATTTTGTGCCTGAAGGTCTGGAGGCATGAGATTGCCCGCCGGTACAGGGAGGACCTGCAGCAGGAGGTAGGGCTGTACACTACACGCGTTTGCAATTTTAAATGCTTTATTCCTTATTTTTGGTTCTGGTGTCCGCAATTTTAGATTTGTGATCAAACAATTCACATGTGGCGAAAGTGCATATTCTCAGCTTTTATGTTGTACAATTTATACAACCATGTATAAATTACAGAACTTTTTATACATGCCCCCCCATTTCAGCGCACCGTAACGTTCAGTTTAATGTTATGTAAATGAAAGTGAGTCAGGTTTAGTACTTTAGTACTTTGTACTTTATCCTTTGCATGCAGTAACTGTCTAAGTCTATGATCTATAGAAATCACTAACTGTACTGCAGCCATCTTCAGCTCCTGTCTTTTTCTCTTCAGCATATTAAATGCATGTTTAATTGGATTCAGATCAGGCGATCGGGCCCTTTGTGGTTACTGAGCTCACCAGTGCGTTCTTTCTTCTTAATGATGTCACATACAGTTGATTTTGGTAAGCCTAAGGTTTAGCCTATGTCAGCGGTAGTTTTCTTTTTTCTCAGCCTCATAATGGCGTCCTTGACCTACACTGGCACAGCTATGGTCCTCCTCCTGATAAACACTATCTACAGGCTCCCAAGGCAATCAAAGCAGAGAATCAAAACTGGATACTGAAAGCTTTCGTATTTCTGCACTAAGGAAGCAATTGAGCACACCTGGCTGATCAGAAGCGCCTGTGAAGCCATTTATCCCGAATATTATGGTGCCCTGAAATGGGGGCAGACTATAAAAGTGCTGTCATTTATTTCTACATGGTGTGAAAGCAAAATATATTGAAATCCGCTTTAATGAAAAAAAAAAAAAGAGAATTAGTATTTTAAACACATTGAATTGTTTGATTACAAATCTAAAATGGTGGAGTATAGAGTCAAATCAAGAAAATGTCTTTGTCACAAACATAATGGAACTCAGTATCCAGCACCTGAAGTCACCTTCTATTGCCAAATTGTAGTGCCAGTTTCTCATGATCCACTGAATGTGAGATTGCATACTTTGCTGATATGCAATGATTAATTGGTAGTAATGTACTTAAAATTGATGTGGTACATATTTACTTTGTTAAATGTCAAGTATGCAAGAGTTTAGTTCATTCCCAATTTGGTTTTCAAACACCCTGCACTAATACAAAAACTATTACAAAAGCTGTTAGTGTGGTATGTGCATATATGTATGTAGCATTTTGATATTGACAAACTCATTCTTTTTTCGTACATCTGTGTGATTTGATGCTTCCGATGTCTCTTTTAATTTTCTTTTAAAATATTGGTACATTTTTCTGTTAAATGTTTGAGGCAAATACAAAAACACGTATTGTAAATTTTCACCTCATGTCACAAGTAGTGTTGTTTGGTTTAGTTTGAAGCACAAGTATCTCTACTTGCAAGGCATTGCTGCCTGACGCACCTCCGCCGGTGCCATTGGGCCAGCTGCAGGGTCGTCAGCTGGGAGCCACCCTTCACAGATAGATTTAAGAATATGCGTTGTATTTTTTATTTCATAATTATATTGGTGAAGAAAGCTAATCATAACTTAGCTGAACCCACCTTCATGTTTGCCCTGCTATATATCACTGTTGAATATTTATTCTTCTCCCTGTGGCCATTGAAGAATGCAGTGGGTTTGACGGCTCCGGAGATGGTACAGGCCGTACCCATGGCGAAGCAGCCGGAAGTAGTCAGAGGACACATCCCACCTGCTAGACGCATGCCCAAGACCTTGATCATGCCTGATTACATCACGTGAGTATTCAACAGTTTCACTGTTATCAGGGTGGGTGGGTTTCAGTGGTCTCATTGCACATCAACTCTGGTTGATTGGGCGCCTACAAGTCACAGCACGTGAAGTGTCTTCACTCTGTGCGGGGGGGTTAGGATTGGGAATTCCAGACTGAGTACCAATATAAACAGTGCACCCCTCCCCACCCCCTGCAGGAAGTACCCCAGCATTCGAACGGACGAAGAGCGGGACCAGTACAGGGCGGTGTTCAAAGACCAGTATGCAGAGTACAAGGAGCTGCATGCAGAGGTGCAGGTGGCCGTGAAGAAGTTCGAGGAGATGGATGAGCTAATCCGCAGCCTGCCCCAGAACCCTGCCAGTCACATGGTCAGACACCACTTCCTCTTCCTCACAGTTCAACCGTGCGGACACACTGTGATGTATTGTACCTGTCCCAAGCCAGAAGTAGTTTATTTCCATGTTCACACATCCCAGTCTGCGCTGAGCTTATTATTGCTTTTATGTTTATAGTTGCTATGTACATCCTACCTTCTCTATTAAAGCGTATGACGGTTTTGGTATTTTGCTATTGGCCGTTTGCATAATTTCATCCTCAAGTGGGAATGTACACCCAGCTTATGGACACACACACTGTTGATGGATTCGGTGAGCTGCATTGGAAGTGAACCTTCATATTCATATTTTCCCTCCAGGAACGTAGCCGGATCAACAAAATCCTTCAAGAATATCAGAGGAAAAAAATGGTAAGTAACTAGTTATCTCGGATGTTAACCTGTTTCTCTGGAAGGCATGAAGACGTGAGAAGATACCACCCCCTTCATGCCCCTCCATGTTCTTGTCTCAGGTTTGTAAGTAGCAGATGCAGGGTGGTTGGGTCGATGAGACCAGTAGGCCTTGCTTTGTCATTGTTGTCTGCTTTTTCTGGAAGAACAATGAGTCAGGCCAGGGGGCGTGAGCGGGGAAGTGGGGGGGAGACGCAACCAGTCAGCTCTGGGTCATTCAGCCGGTCTTCTGGAGCAGAATCCCTCTATTGTGCCTATGAGAATGCTCAGGAACAGAGGAGAATTCCATTAGCCTGTATAGACCCCGACGTGATTTTCTCACACACACACACACACACACACACACACACACACACACACACACACACACACACACACAGGGAATGAGTGAGGGAGTGAGGGAGGGAGCAAGGGAGGGAGAGAGAAAGGGAGGGAGGGAGAGGGAGGGAGGGAGGGAGGGAGAGGGAGAGGGAGGGAGGGAGGGAGGGAGGGAGAGGGAGAGGGAGAGGGAGGGAGGGAGAGGGAGAGGGAGGGAGGGAGAGGGAGGGAGGGAGAGGGAGGGAGAGGGAGGGAGAGAGTGAGGGAGGGAGAGAGTGAGGGAGGGAGGGAGCGAGGGAGGGAGGGAGCGAGGGAGTGAGGGAGGGAGAGAGCGAGGGAGGGAGGGAGCGAGGGAGGGAGGGAGCGAGGGAGTGAGGGAGGGAGAGAGCGAGGGAGAGAGTAAGGGAGGAAGGGAGTGAGGGAGGAAGAGAGTGAGGGAGATGGGATAGTGAGCAAACTCTGTAGCCTGCAAGCTAAGCAGCCTCTGCTAAACAGTCATAAACTAAATAATATGCACAGTGTCAACCTCTGACCATAAAAAAAATCATTCTCATTAATCTGAGCTATCTGGAAATGTTTAGAGATCACAGATTTGAGCCTATATACTGAGCCTATATCTTCAATTAATGGCTTAACCTTCTGCTTGCCCCTGTGGCACAGCTTTAGTTCCTGGTTGCAGTGTTCCCTTGGTGACCAGAGAACCAGTTTTCTCAGGTGTACAGCTTGTACTGTAGTTGCCCTTGTGGAGGTTATATCATGTGACTGCACGCTGGCTGATTCATTACGGAAAAAGAGAACGCTTATCACCGTACATTCCTCCAGCTCTTTGTATCGTGCCTTATCTCTGTTCCTGAGTCTGAAATAGTGTTGTTCTGTAGGGAATGTAGTTTGGATTTAAATGCATATAAATATAATTGTGAGTTTTCCATTTATATCTTGGGCTCTGTTCAAAATATTGATACTGCAGAATATCATAAACAGCCCATGTATTGATACATAGTCGTAATAAAATTCTATTAAATCTCATGAGATGCTGTGCAAATATTTAAGCACGAATACTCAAATTTAGTCAACTAAATGTTTTTTTAGTTTTTTTTCTTCATAATGCATAATTTATATAAAATTCTAATGCATTGTATAGGTGGTCATTGGACCTCATAGGCCTTTGTGGTTTTTTTGGGGGTTTTTTGGCTGGCTGTTGTTTTGGCATGATGTAAAGGTATTAAACAACGTATTAAAAATACCGAATTATCTGCTGTCTTCTAGGATTCACACCCAAAAAATACAATGTGATTTCATGAGAATGTAGCATTTACTACGGATACATCAGTTAGCTGATTACATCACAGCATCCACGTGAGCAACTGCAGTTGAAGCAGTTATTTTAAGGATTTGAATGAATGTGACATTTTTAAATTTGTTTTTATTTGCATGTGTTTAACCACAATTAAAACTGCTTTAACAGGATCCTGCATTTCTGGAGAAGAAGGAGCGGTGTGAGTATCTGAAAAACAAACTGGCCCACATTAAAATGAAGATACAGGAATACAACAAAGCCACAAACTGGACGGACCGATACAGCTGAGCAGCATCTGGACAGAGACACGGGTCTGCAGTTTCATTTTCTACCTGTCCGCACACTTTCTGAGACATTTCACCGAGCAGACTCACATCCTCCCGAAACACACCCAGACGTGGATGTGAAAACACCGTGTTACACACCGAAAAGACACAGGACACCTTCTTCCCCTCTCCACTGCCAAGTGAATAAAAATGGGATGCTGTTTGATGACTGAAAATGTTACTTTACCTGAATCCGGATTAGTTACCAAAAAAGTATTATTCGTGCCATTGTTAACTTTGTTTTAAATTACAGTAATCTGGATTGTACCTGGATGTTGCTTTCTATGCAGATAATAATCTTTTTTGTCTGCATACCATGATAAAGGGATGTCATTTTCACTCTTTTTTGATATTGGTTTATCTTTCTCCATTGTTTTTCAATGGTATTGTTGCTGAGCAGGCTCTGCTGCCCTCTTCCTGTTGCAGATTGTATATACTGAATTGTTTTGGAAAAAATACATTATTTATTTCTTTGGCAGGTGCCCTTACCCTGGGGTAACTTTCCATAGCTTAGAATGTCATTCCTGTTTGTACAGCTAGATATTAGCATAATAGCAGCCAAGTCCGCAACCCATGTACCTGATATGAACCACTGCTACAGATTGACTCTGAATACATGTCAGTCTGCTTTAGTTATGTGCAATCAAGATTTAAAAGGTCAAATAAAATGAAAAGAGGAAATTGTAGGTGGCCTCTGTTCTGATCTGTAGATCAATATGATGGTTCTGGTTTTTGTGCTGGTGAAAAAGTGGCATGTTTTATGTTTTGATTCTGTCAAAAGTTTTATTGAAAATACAGAGCATCATTTCAATAGAATTTCTATCTTTACCATAACAATTGCCATAACAAACATATCAGTGAACAAGGTATGATATATGTTCATGTCATGAAAATATTGTCCAAATTGATGGACGAGGCTGCTAATGAGTGCTAATAAATATAAAAGGCATAAGAAATGAATGGCACACTGTGCCACTCATTGACATTGTAGGGATAGTCTGAAAACTTTGCCACGTAACATATTGAAAGGACATCTACCAGGTTAGTAGCACAGGCATAATATAAAAAAGGAATAGCAGGAAAGAGATGTGCACACTGACAGTTCTGCACTGTCTGTCTGGAACTCAAAGCTGTGGCTCCAGAATGTTCTCAGTGTAATTGTTTTCAGGCACTTAGCCTGGCAGGTATCGTGTCCACTGCACACACTGGCCAACAAGAATGGAATCTTAATCCAGTGTCCCAACCTGTTCCGAGATCCCGCTTTTCATTCACTCTCATTTCAGTTTAAGAACAATTAACGGTGATTACCAACAATGAATAGCACAGATAGACAAGGGACAGTTCAAGAAAATTAGTATTTCTGTGTACTTGAATTGTGTGGTTGTCTGCTTCATGTAATTGTACGGTGTATACATAAATATATCATTTCAGCTTCTATAAAATGGTGAAATCAGAGGAGGGATCCCAGAGGCCAAGCCCAGTTTCAGTGGGTGAGCAGTGCAGGGGTAGTGGTAGGACAAGTTTCAAACCAAAACATTGTACTTTCATTCACACCTAAACAAACAAGTGTCTATTTCCCAACATTGCTGAAATCTTGCTGGTTGCTACTTCTAATAATTGGGTAACTATACATTTGATAACATTGTAATGATTGGAAAAAAAAAACAGTTACACATTACAAAGTAATTATTACAGGATTATTAATACAGAAAATATTGTACCAGAGCTTTAACATAATGCTCTTAGGTTGGGGATATCGTTTTTTTAAATGCAGATAGAAAAAGCGGTCACCTCTTAAGAGAAGGCCTCGCTCTCAGAATCACCTGTCGCATGTCCCATCAGGCCTGGAATAGCTGTGCCTCAGACACCTGAACTGCAAGCTCGGACATGCTCACCCTCCTGTCTTCCACACGCACTCGAAAACACCTGGAAGCCTTCTCTCCTGACTCGCGGTCTGGTATCCTCACTCTCCACTACCGAATGAGACCAATTTCCAAAATCAGTGCTCCCAGCTGGATAGCAAACTTGCCACTGCAGCCACACATGACTTACCATAAATGCTCCATCTTACAGTATAACCACCCCGGACCTCCACCCACCCCCAACAACCTCACCATTTCCAAACCCCAGGTCCCTGTGTCCCTCTCTGACCACTATGCAGTCCAAACAAAGCTCCATTATTGTTTTCTTAAAGAAATTCAGAAAATCTTGTTATGAAGGTTGACATATGTACACAGGACTTTTTGTGCAATGTTTGTACAAAGAAAAGTGGAAGAGCTGGTAGCTCCTTGCCTTTGCCCTTGGAGGTAAACGTAATTCCATGTATGTGGCAATCTGTCTGCAAAGGGGATTGACTAAGACTAAATTTATGCACTGAGCTGGATTAAACAAACATCTCCCTACAGGACACAGAAAATGGAGGGCTGTTAACTTAAGGTTGTGTGACTGGAGTCTCCTTCCATACCATGTCTGAGCGAGTGGGTGTGAAACGTCAAGTGTAGTGACTTTTTGCCACATTCAGAAGCATCAAAGTAATTGAAGACGAATGCTAAACAAGTCATTTTAAATGAAGACATTTATTAGTTTCTCAGTTCATCTCTTCAACTGTTCATTCACTACACATCTTTTTTTCCTACATGGAATTTTCTATAAAAGAAAAAAAAAAAAAAAAAACTTGATCAGACTCCAATTTACTCTACATATATAAATAATAGTTCTACAGTTAGTACTGTACATTATATCACCAAAACTTGGTATAATTAAATTGATTTCAAAGATAAACTATCTGTAAACACCAGCCTATTCAACATATAACGTCAGAGGTAAAATGGTCTTGGCTGCAAAATTAAAAGAAAATAAATCTGTACATTATTAAGAGTAATTTTTTTCCTTTTTTACATTTAGTACATGTGTAAAGTAAGGCTTCTCATAAGTTGAGCAGTCTGTATTGATGACGGAAAGCGGCCGCCAGATTGGAGCACACTTCCAGACCTCCCTCTGCAGCCCTGTGCCAGTGACCTGGCTAACACCCAGAGCAAACTCGCTCCCATTGTCAAATCGGGACATTCCTGGAGGACAGTAGCGTCTGCAGCTTTTCCCAGCCTGAGCGTGTATCGTCTAGCAAAAGATAATACCGTCTCAGGGCCGCTGAATAAACCACTGCTCGCAGTGGTCACCACTTGGTAAAAAGCACAGTCCTATGCCTCAGGATGACTGGAGAACTCCCTTCCTCCCCCCCACCGTAAAGGATATGAACTGCTATTGAGCATACGGAACATTCAGCATAATTCCAGTATATTTCTGTATACAAATAAAGCTCATGTGCCACATATGTCCTTACTGACTATACACGCATTTATAGCAGACAAAATGTGTAAGCCCTTTATAGAGATTAAGGCCCTAAGTCATATACACTAGTTGAACCTTTTCTCCATACAAATACATAATTTGACAGTATTCAAAATGGATACAAAAAGGCAACAGCCACAAGATTTTAACTTCCTTTTTTTTAAATTCTGGAGCAAACAATGAGGCCCAGCCAGCCCAATTCTCAACCTCCAGAACGTCTGCACAGCTCTCTACTAGTTAGCTACATCCTCTTCAGCAATTTGGCACAACTAAAGGAGCAGGGGACACTACAGTACGGCCAAGCCCCTTTACTTCGGCCCAGTTCTCTTAAACTAGTTGTCAGATTGCCAAGTCCTTGAAGCATGAGAATTTGCATTGGCGTTGGTCTCAGTTTGCGCATGTTGACAGTTTTGTGGGTTACTCTGCAGAAGATGGCTCCTCTTTTGATGCGAGTGGTTCTAACCAAAATGGGATTAATAAATGCCCCCCTCCCCTCTGCATACATATCAAAATGGAAATATACATTTACCATTCACTTATTACATTTTTACCTACAGTATGCATTTCAATACAGTCTATATTATAGCTACACTTGACTGTTAATTTTTGTAAAAGTAAATTTAGGATCTCAAATGGAATTAAATGGCAACAAATGTAATTCCCTTTCAAAAAAAAAAGTAAGCTTATTTTTGTTGCACTCACTACAAATTGTGCATCTTCCTTGAAATTTTAAGACAACCATAAATATTAACCCCCCCCCCCCTCCCCAGCGCCCACAAAAAGAGTTTCTTGATTGACTTAAATACTCTTTGTTCAATAACAAGGGTAATAGGAATGGTTCTGTTTTGTGCACCATTATCCTCTGCCTGTTGCAATTCACTCTTGTAGACTTTTGTATCAGGGTCTACATTGCCAAACCAATACCACAATCGGTAGTGTTAAGTGCGCCATCTAGTGGCGATTGTACTCCACGTCGATGGCCTGATGAAACGCAAAGACCCTACAGCGCAGAAAGGCGAATGCAGCAGCATTACTGGAAATTAAGCGAGTGCGTTAAAGGGCCCAGTCCCCTTTATATCCCCAGATTCTCGCCATATCCCCTCAGCTTTTACTGCTGGAAGACTCCCGTTGTCCTGAAATAACGAACGAGTGCACTTGTCACAAGTGCAGATAAACAAACAAGAACAGGATCGTAAAAAAAGAAATACCAAAAAAGAAAAAAAAGAAAAAAGTGATTACGCAACATATTCTGTACATCATACTCTGAGACGGGGGTACCGAACATCCAATGGTTCAAACTGACATACGTACACACGTGCATACAAGGCCCGTCTCTGGAAGTGCCTGGCAGAGGCGTGAGCCCCTGGTCGTAATGATGAAGACTGAAGCTTTGGGGAAGATGGCCGCACGTTGCCTGGCCCTAACTGCTAAGTCTGTACAGGTTTGTGTGCAGCACTGTACCACTGAGGGAAAGGAAGGTGGGATCCCATGCGCATTCCTTGGGTCTTAGTCCAGGTGTGGTGGTGACCGCTCTAAGTATGCCTACGGCTCACAGTGACCGCGTCAGTGCTCCCCGTTGGTAATGGTGACCGCGTCTTCTTTGCCAGATTGGGTATGCACTGGAAGGGGGATGAAATTCAGAATTACACAACTGCAGGAGATTCATGTTATTCCCGGGTGCTCATTGTCAGGGGATAACAGTCTCTAAGTGGTTGGTGCAGTTTAAGATGATTCCAGCCCATGTTTGTTTGTGTAACAGAAATGGTGCTTGTACCTCGGTCACCGTGGTCAAACTGACCAATCCAGGGAGCCCGTCTAGCATACTGCCTGCGGTGTTTCTCATCTACGTGCGTCAGGTACCAGGTCCCTGGAAACAGGTCGTCCACGCTGCCCTGAGGGATATAGCTCGCTGCAGGAGACAGAACAATGGGGGGGTCACTTTAAACATTCCCCATGCAGGATAAACAGTGAGCTGTTAGCCCTTTTCATTCAACAATTCAGAACTAGAATGGGTACAGGCCAAGCAGCCAAGGCCTTAAAGTCTTATCCCTACAAAACAATGAACTTTAACCAATTTCCACTTTACACTAACATTATGAATACAAGACATCCTTCTACAATAAGATAATGCATAACATTAGGCACTAGGGCAGAAGTCACACACAATGTTGGCCAATGGAGTTATAAAGGATGAAAACTGTAGAAGTGACTTCACAATATGAATAAGCATTCACTCGCATCCTCAGATTACCGGCCCCTTTATCGTACAGTATCAATAGGCCCACTGTACATTCCACATGATTGCAGAATGAGTCTACACTCTGCAGTGTTTGCAATAACATTTTGAATGTGGTCAAAAAAGGATCTTTTGTAAGCTTTGTTTACATGGCAAAGAACTGCTGGCAGTTAATCACCAGCATGCTCACACGGTAGCTCTTCTGCATCTAACCTCTTATTCTTGCTCTTGTGACATACACACATTGTATTGGTAGGACTGGCTTGGAAGTTGTTCTAGAGAAGGCTGCCAGTCATATAAATGAAGGCTACTACAATAGACTGTAGAACCAAGCCCTTGACAACCTCCGATGTTTACACAGCAATCTTCATGGAGTGATCTGCAGTCAGGGTAACCAGTGACCCGCCACACTGACACAAAGTCACAAGGTCTCATTGGCTGCAGGCTGTAAATAACCCTCACTAGAGTATGTCAAGAGCACCTGTGTTTTGAGTCAATACACCCTGGGCTCTGAACAGACTAACTGGGGCAAAGGATACCCAGCCCGTGTCACAGAATGGGCTGGGATTGGTGCAGAGGCCACCCAGCCAGGGGGCTCAGAATGAGCTGGGATTGGTGCAGAGGAAGAGGGCGACTTACCCAGGTGGTGGGTCTCTTCCCTCAGCTTCATGTTCTCAGCAAACATTTGCGGTGAAACCTTCCTCCTGGAGTCCAACCGGGCCAGCAGGTCAGAGAGACTGGCCACCAGGTTATCCAGGGCAGAGCCTTCAAAACAAGGCAAGAGAGGAGGGAGGGTCAGGGGTCAGGTGTCACACACACACACACACACACACACACAATGCAGGAGAGCTGGGTTGTACATTGGGGCAGAGGTAGGGGAGACTCACCTGGTGTAGCGTCTTGTGTGACTCTGATGGAGTAGAGCGTGGCAGCAAACCCTGAGCCATAGGAGAACACGCCGATTCTCTGGCCTGCCAGCTCCTGGGGGGTATTCCTGCACAGAGAGCCCTTCGTTACAAACATTTCCTCCAAAAATATTACAATTACTGCAAGATCTGTACATGAACCGCCAAACACTTCTGCTCTGAAGCATCTATGCAATGGACACACGCCGGTCTTTAGCATTGGTTGCAGTATTTTTAGCATTAGCCTGGTCTTCAGTAGGATGTTGGGCACCCAAATCGACCTCCCTGAGGATATCGATTGCCCTGTTGTTCTTAGGTTACACTAAAGCATTAATGTAAATCAGCCCACACGACACCACTGCATTTCCTAGGCTGAACTCCATCCTTCTACTTGTGGCTTGGCCGTTATACCTGATGCAGAATTTAAGTTTCCTCCTTCTCTCTTAGTTGACCCTGCCCTATAGCTTTCCTTATGCGTTTGAAGCTGAAGTAATTACATATTTCCTTAACATGCAAATCTTCAAACTAAAGGGCCTGGGCAAACAAAGACAAATGTGCTGCATTCCCAGAGGAACCAGAACCAATTATTCTAGATCAGGGATAGGCAACAGTCCTAGAGCAATGCAGGATTTTGCTGCCACCAGTTACTCTGGTTTAATCAGCTAATTAGCCATATGCACCATGACCAATTCACTTGCAAATTAGACAATAAAATGCTCCAAGACCAGAACATTTATCAGCTGCTGTGACAGATCATGTAAATAATTGGGCCAATTAAATAATTAAGAGCAGAAGTTGGTCTGAAATCCAGAAACTGATACGGCCAGCCTTGCCCATCCCTGTTCTAGATCCTCACGCAATAGGAGCCTAGTGGCTGATGTGGACAGATGCAACGCTGGCAAAGATGAGTGACCTACACGGCGATGACGGAGGCCAGACAGCCGTAGACGGACGGGGTGTACATGTTTCCGTTCTGGTTGGACAGCAGCAGAGAGGCCTTGGTCTTCTGCACAAACAGCTCTGTGCTAGCCTTCATGAAGGCCTTCTCCACATCCCGGTCAAAGTATGTCTCCTCAGGCTTCACTTCCCTTCAGAGACAGCGGAGGAAGTCAGTCTTACAACTACAGCCACACCTGACACTGGCGTTTACACTGACATTAAATATGAATGAATTTAATATCACATGGAGCTGTTAAATTACAAATGGAAATTTTTCCATAAATAATTAAGCCTTCAAAATTCCCCTCTGTGTGCACCTGCAAAGTTTAGATCCTACGGAGAACCCCATGTGAAGCCATCAGCATCACGAGGCAGCAGCTGTTGTGCTGTGGAAGTACCATTCTCCATAATAAAGCATGGTCTTTTCTGCAAGGCTTTGGAAGTACGCATTGAAGTAACACTGCCCAAACACTCTCGCCCTGCCAGTGAAATAGAGGGCTGACCTGAACGCCTCCAGGCCACTGAAACGGCCACTCTCTGTGTTGGGGTTGGGGTCACTGAGGAAGTCGTCGAGCAGCAGACGAGCCAGGGACTTCTGGACCAGCTTGCAGTAGGGAGAGTGGAACACCATGAATCCAAAGTCATCCAGGCTGAAGTGCTTCTCAATGCCCTCTGAAAAGGATAAGGAGTGCTCATTAAATAAAATGTCAAAACAGCAAAACTATTTGGTCAATTACTTCTGAAGGCTCACACTTGGCATATCCAGCCACTTGCGTTGAGTATCTGCAAACTTTGGAGAAGGTCTTAAATTGTATCAAATAGTATCTCTAAAAATGTATGGCACCTTCCTTGTCATGACCTCCACTTCAGTAAGGTGGGGGAAGAACTGGCATGAAGATGAAATAAAATAAAATAAGGTGTTCTCAAAAAGCTAAGTGGTTTCCCACACCCAACCCACCTTTCTGCCACTGGGCATGGATTTTGTTGCGGTACACTGAGTAGCAGCGGTCTAGCGCGCTGAGGTAGCACTGGATGGACAGCTTGCCATCTACCACAGGGTACTCGGACACCATGTCAGGCTTGTAGAAGTCATAGGCATGCTGCATGTGTGTCCCACGCAGACCTGCGGGGTCAAAGAGTAGCCTATCAAAACTAGGTCAGAGATCAAGAAAACAGATCTCTGTTGAAATGCAAACAAATCAGACAGAAATCAAAACAACAGAGGAGTTTTTCTGAATCCTCTCAAAACTGTCGGCATCTGACAAATGAGCAAGAATCAGAACCAGTCTTTTCAAGGTTGCTGGCCTTTGGTGGCTAAATGAACAGCAATAATGAACAGTCAGCTTGAGGCTAGCCCTCTGCATGTACTGACTCACCTCTCTCAAAAGCCAGAGGCGCATTGGGACCAACCAACATGGCCACTGCTCCTGCACCCCCAGTGGGCCTTGCACCACCAGTCGCGTACACAGCAATGTCCCCCGCCACCACCAGCGCATAGCGACCTGTATTAAAAAGGAGGGCAGATGCATTGGTAAAACAACTCAACCAGGGGTTCAAATGAAGCAAGTATGAACAGCCTAAAATCATGCAAGAATGCATCTCTCTGAGACTCACAGACCACCTGATTTATAAAAAAAATATTTTTAAATTTAAAAAAATAAAATAAACATGACAACCAGAGCAACAAACTCCAAACTGCCAAAGCAGAGCCCTACCATCCCAGGAGCTGGACTCCACCCAGTTGACGGCGTTGAAGAGTGCAGCAGTGCCCCCGTAGCAGGCGTTGGTGGTGTCGATGCCCTCAACGTCCGTGTTCCCGGACTCCTCGAACAGCTGCATCAGCACCGTCTTCACTGACTTGGACTTGTCTATGATGGTCTCGGTGCCCACCTCCAGCCGGCCCACCGAGTCATAGGAGAGCGAGTTCCTCTCCATCAGCCTCTGCACCACCGTCAGGCACAGGGAGTTGATGTCCTCGCGGTCTGAGCAGAAGCCCATGCGGGCCTGGCCCAGGCCGATGGTGTACTTCCCGGCCGCCACACCGTCGAACTGCTCCAGCTCGGCCTGGTCCACGTACTGCGCAGGGAGGTACACCTCCAGGGCGATGATCCCCACATCTTTGGGCCAAGTGGCCTCACCGCTGGCAGGGACTGATCCGGGCATCTTGACAGAACTGGGGGTGGAGGGGAAAATTAGCAAAAAGGCAAAATTATAACATTATGATTAAGCACTCTTATGTTAAGAGCACTCACAAAGTGAACTGGTGGAAGTCATGACAGGCAGTGTACATGTGGAACCCCTTATTCTCAGGAAGTCCTGTTACTGCTCAAACGAAATGAATGATGAATGTACTCCCAGCTGAATGGAATACTAACTGCATTTTATTTTATTACACACAAAAACATGTTACAAACATAAACTACACACCTGTTATTTGCGTCGTTACATTTCGGTTTTTAAGCAAGCTACACATTATCACGTCACGAATCGCCAACCCCGCTCAGAGGCCAAGCTTATTGGAGCTCGACGACCTCTGCTTAATAAGAAACCTTATATCCGTTTACAATCAATAGTATACTGTAACCGGAATTTTTCAAACCCAGACGACAGACTATACTACAGCAGCACGCTCGGTTAACTAGAGTAAAGGTCATGCCTCGAGCGACCAGTGCACTTTAACCTACTTATATTAGACAAGCAAACGTGTAGTTTCTTGTTCGATCCGTGACTGTTTAACTTAATGGGACAAAACAATATAACTAAGCTTTGATTGAGGCAAAACACCGGATATGGAAAGTCCAATACGAGCGAATTGATTAAAAGAATACAATGTCGAACAAGGAAGGTAGGGATCTGACGTGCATGCAGCATAGGGATACGAAACAACCATTTAATTCAGGTCTTAGCTGTTAGGCAAAACTGCGGCCACTGCATTTATTCAAATTCCCGAATAGTCATGTATTTTGAATGTTTATTACGCTAGCGTAGGACAGTTTGTCAACTCAGACACGTGTTTTAGAGGGCGACCTTCGGCACACTAGCTAACTGTAGCTAACCTGATAGCTAGCTAATTGGTTTAGCTAGCTCCTACTTCAACTGTTTGCTTGAGACGTGCGATTTAACAGAAGTGTACATCCGCCGAGTAGTTATAACGGATTTCAGAAGAGCTGAATACATGTATTTTCCAGCATTCAATTGTAACTAATTGGCTACCACAACTAAATGGCAAGCAATTAGCGAAAAAATAACACTGACCGCTAGCTAACAGTGTCTCAAAGGGACAGTCTATTTTGAGCTGACATCGACCCGTTCAACAAGATTAGCCAACTTGCTGCCTCTGTTTGACAAATCTTATCAGCACAATGACCAACTTAGCTAGCTAACAGTTAGCTTTCATGCATGTAGAACTCAACCAGAAAAAGTTTATGCAAATAACGTTAGCTACCCAAACCGAAAGTGTTTCTACGTAACGTTACCTTACAATCATATGGTTTGTAGCCAGCTAGACTACTGACGTTTGAATCGAAGACAGAAACCTGTCCTTAACTACAGATCATAAGGTCATCTTCCGATGTAAACGGTTTGCCAACAAACTGCACAGTCAGAAAAGACAAGACGGACCGACTTCCGTTTCAAAACAAAAGTAACGTTGCTGGTCTAACAATGTGCAATGGAATAACTTAGCTGTCACATGATGCAAGCAACTTGCTTCTTTATTTTGAGTTTGCTTTATAAAAAAAGGATTCCTAAATGGATAGCTGGTTTTCAGACAACGTTCAGACACGCTAGGCAACGTTAACATTAGTTCCTTGACTTTGGGTTTTGAAACCACTGACTGGACGACTTAACCTTGGCCAGGCTACATATCGCAGGACTTCTTTTGTGAGCCCATTTGTAGTGGTGGCGTCATTTTAGTAACTTAGCTGCACTGCAAGTCATGTTACTTAATTCGTTGCTAGTTAGCTAGTGAAATATTAGAAGAAATGTAAAAGTTTTTGAATGGCGAGCAATCAAGGAGATACCAATTTTCCCTCAACGTCACTCGCTAACTAGCTAGAACATGATGACGTTTCTATTCATAACAGCCTCAAAAAATAAGTTAACGTCAGTGTCCACATTATGTCAGCTTGGCTAGATGGATAACGTAGAATAATCTTCCATGTAAATTTCAAAAGAATCTCAACAAATAACAACAACTGAAGATCTGGTGCTATTTATCCATTAAGTAGCAAGAATATCGATTAAGTCGCTAAACGACGATGAGCATGAAGATGGTGTTCGTTAACACTAGCTAGCCTATTTGTCAAACCAATAAGACATGGCTAATTAGCCAGATAACGTTATACTAACGTTACATAGTTTCAAAATGTAATGCTAACTAGCCAACACCATGTCGGTCACATTGTGCCCACTTACTGAAAAGCGAACTAGCAAACGTTAGCTAACGATACATGTCAAGCAAAACAAGGATTTCATTGTGCTTACCTTACACACGAGTGTGATGCAAATTTCAGGAAAATAAAATTCCAACTATTTGTTAACAGTTGCGTTTGTGCTCAGCTAGTTTGCTATTTATATGTCGAGAACACTGCATTTGTGGACTAACGTTAACACCCTGCTTTTCCGAAATGACGGATCCGCAGCCAATCATAGCGGAAGACCGCCGTTCTGAAGTTCATGTATGTCCCGCCCTTTTCAATGACCAACCAATAATATATAAAAAAGGCGTTACCAGGTTAAACGACGCTCTGAGTGGCCGAATGGTGTGAGTGAATGACGGTATATGGTGAGAGTACCCAGGCCAATCAGAGGAGACGTGCGATTCCTGGCGAGGTAGTCAGAGCGGTTCTCGCTCGAATCCGCGAAGAAGCTGGGTCTGGTTTCCTTGACAACGAGAGGCTGGATATTCAAATACGTCGTATCGGAGGATCTTCACATCTTGCCATAGACGTTAACTTTTTGGGAGGAGAAACTTAGGTAACCAGGTTTCATTAAATATTCAAAGTTATGCCTCTTGAAAAGATCTCGTTTCACAGGATAGCAAGTTGTTATTAACGTTAATAGAGTGAAAATATATTGCATTGCATTCCGAAAAGTTATGCATTGCTGCGTATATTCGTTTTCAACCAAAATTTCTCACTTCAGTTCTTTGGTCACTACTTTGCAAACAGCTAGTCCCTCCAACATCTGATCCAGGGTAGCTAGCCAATACAGAAATACAATAACAACAGCAACAACATATGTTGAAGCCGGTATGCTAATATGTAGGATTGCAAACATATTGCGAAATGGCCTTATATCAATGGCGAATAAGCTGCTGTGAGAAAATCCCATTGCAGAGCACTAATTTACGCTGATACATTGCGTTTTTAAATCCAATGTGAAACCACTGAAGGCAACGTGCAAATGCATCAGAGATTACACGTGAGCCATACTTACTTTTTGCATAGCCTAAACAAACACGTGTACAGTGTTTTATCAGAAAACAATATCATGTTGACCATACAAATGTTTCCATTGACATATAAATCAGAAATATTATATACTGATGTTATGGAACACTGAATGACGAAAAAGGGTTAAGGTGTAAGATAAGTGATTAGAACGTTATTAACATAACATTCTGGTGCTGATGTAACATTCACTATTGTAACCGACACAAGTAGAGTTCTAGAACACTGATTTAACATTTTGAAGAAAATAAAACATTCCAAAAACTAATTCTTCAAAGGAATAGGCTTAATTAACCCGTTTAGGCGTGAGAACACAAATAGATTAGAACGTTCAGTTAAGAAGTTTAATGCCGATGTAACCATCATTAGCCTGACTGGTTAGAGAATGCAATGGAGTTCTAGAACGCTTAAAGGTTAAACCTTGTTGCGGAATAGCCTTAACGTGTCTGAAAATTAACGATTAAAATGAGGTATTCTCCCGCATCAACCACAAATCAAAAGTACTCGAGGTAATATAGGGGCCTCTAGTGGTGAAAAGTGTAATTGCAATATTCAGCGGAACAACCTCTGGAAAAATAGAAAAAGCTGGACATGAAATAGCTATAGTTTGAGATGCATTTTATGTTTAGTCACATTTAACACTTTGTGTGGTGTTAAAGGCTAGAACATACGATATCATACAGTAATAGCCGACAACATGATTTGACCTGTATACCAGTATAAGTAATAGTCTAAAATCAGAATTCACGGAGTGACTTTGTATAACTGTAGGCTTATTGTGTTTCTCTCAGAAAATATGGGATTCCAATGAAAATGTACTCTTGGCGCAAATTAGGAGCATGTATTGAATAGGCTATGTGGAGCTGCTGAGGGTATATCTGCAACGGGATTGGGATCCAGCGGGACCAAACGTTATGGTCGCGGGAAATGCTTACTCGGGTTCGGACGGTCAGAATCAAGTTTGCGGGATATAGAACAGCACCTCGGTGGGTGCGGCTGGGAATGGTCAGAAATGTTGCAGATGATTGCAAGAATGGGATTAATAAAACAGTCGCGAACAGGGCTCTACACAAGGAGGTGGAATCCCAGGAGGTCAGCAGTTACATAAATACTCAAACCAAGAATCATGCCACGGTCGAAATCACATTTCCCCCCTCAATTCTGAAGGTTGAACATTAACTGAAGCTCCTGACCCGTACATGTGTGATTTTAGGGATTGCACAGCTGCCACACAATTGGCAGATTAGATAATCGCATGAATACAGGTGTTCCTAATAAAGTGTTCAGTGAGCGTATATTATATACTCTAAGGCTCTACTGGGTTGCTTATCAGGATAAACTCTGGGGAGGGTTTCCTTCGGCGCCCAGTCTAATCGCACATTAGCGGCCACTGCTGGTTGATCCCCAGTAGGGCAGCCTGGTGAGCTGCCTCTTCCTCTGACTCATCTGTGCCCATCCCACCCGTGTTTTAAGAAGCAGCAGCGTGCACACACTTTAATTTTTTTAATTTTTAATTTTTATTTTATATAACATCTTACTATAACCAAGTCTCATCCACTTAACTTCTGTAATCAGACAGAAGAACATTAAGGTGGTGTGACTGCTACCCCATAGACTAATGTCTGCTGTGACTGCTACCCCATAGACCAGTGTCTGGTAGGACTGGTACCCATACAGCAATGTCTGGCCAGATTAAATTATTGGAACAAATAATTTGGAAATGGAACAAAAAAAAACAAAAAAAAAGACAATATATTTTTTTCCCATTTTTTTATTTGCTAGAAAGACAAACACCAAAATAAGTCCAAATTACACTATAAAATGCTTCAAATGGGGTAAAAACTTTTAATAATTAAAATATCTTGATATATTTAAAATTACAAAGGATACAGCTTAAGCCAATCTTATTTTTCTTAACCCAGAGATTTCATGAGTTTATTTGCACAATAAAGGTGCTAAAAGAAGTTAGCCCTTAAGCCCTGGAAATCTTTGAAGAAGAAAAAAATCAAAAACAAATTACAGTCAAATAGAATATATATTGAGAAAGTGAACTTTGGTAGAAGAAAACTCTATAGGACACCTGAGGTAGTAGAGACTGGAATAAAACAGCAATAGACGTTTTTTACAAAAAAGAAAAAGTACCACCAAGTGACACAGGAAACAACACAAAACAATTGACAATTTCAGTCCAGCTCCGATCCAAAAAAGGAAATAAGATTACATCACATCTCATTTAACATAAGAAAAATAAAATACATAAAATCAGACCAGCAGGCTGGTGGAGATACAGGCAAATAAGAAGAAAGCATGGAGAAATTGGTAAGAATTATAAGCATAACATGTTGAAGTAATACTGATTAGCTTTTATGAATCTGACAGAAACAGGATATTTCCAGTATATAAAAAAAGACAAGAGTGCATAAATTTAAAGCTTTTAAAAAAGACATTGAAAGTAGGATAAGAAAAATTACCCAAAGCAGGAGCAAAAAATAATTTCTGTATTTATGGAAAAGTGTGGTATAAAAATACAGGTCAAGTACAATAAATTTAGCTACCAAACTTCACATTTATTTACATTTTAACTCTTCAAGCTTTGTCAAGCTTGTACTCCACATAAAGAAATATAACTTTTCATTAAATACAGTATCAATTTTGTTTTAAAATGTTTTTTAAATTGTCACAAAGTCAACAGTGATATCCCATGTCAAATCATTTCCATTAAAATGGAAAAATAGCACAAAACTTGCTCATTTCCTTTAAAAATATATAGTCTTCACATTTAACAGAGGTTAACCACTCTGTTCTTCTCAGTTTTACTTTCTTAACTGATTACAACCAGAATAACAACACTTGAAGAGTTACATATATAAAATTACAATGATTTAGGAACATGCTCTAAGACTCTAAAACAAAGAGATGAGCGGATATAAAAACGGTTATGAGAAATTGGAAAATACCCCCACCAAACAGAAAAATGAGAGAAAAACGTTTACAGCATTTTAAGTTTTACTATGGAAGTTCCCTGGTGATTTAGAAAACCTTAGTACATTTATCCACTTTTTTGAAAAAATATATCATTGAAATAATTCCAAAATTGAAAGGAATCAACAATTTAGTATCACAATGTACAAAGGAACAGCACCAGAAGAACAAGGAAGCTCAATAATAACCAACAGCGGTAGAAATGTTTCAAATGTAATTGGACACAGCTTCATACGAGAAATTATGAAATGACGATATCCAAATATAACATTTTCATTAGATTCCAAAGGCTCAAATATAACAGTGAAAAACCAGTAGGATGTTTACAGTGACCTGAACACAAAACCTAGCCCAAAATCCTATTGTCATGAGGACATTTTAAAGGTCGCAAATTCAAAGTTCCAAAAGACAGGACCTTACGAACACTGAAAAAGCAAATTGTGTGTGTGTGTGTGTGTGTGTGTGTGTGTGTGTGTGTGTGTGTGTGTGTGTGTGTAAAATATGCACACATACACATAAATGTGATTTACTTTTCCATTATAAAATAAAAATGTAAAGACAAATCTTTGAAATACCGGCATCATAAGTGTTCACATTCAGCATTGTGTCTACTAGCAAAATTTCATTTAGATTTCACCTTTCCCTGAAACACTTAAAACATCTTTCTGATTGCTCAACCAAGTTAAATGGCCCAACAGTAAAATGCACAAATCAGAGGAATCTTCATATACTTGCACTAAGAAATGTAGTATACACAAAAATCCAACTGATTAAAAAGTACAGCCATTTCCTTTCTCCTAAACAAGATTTTATTTTTTTTGCTTTTTATTTTTTTAGAAAAAAGATTGATTCTGAAAATTTAGAAATGTCTAACGACTTTATAACTGAAGCAGTATTATAAGCATCTTACTCCACTGTCAATGTTTTGTATTGATTATTATTTGTTTTGACTGCCGAGGTTCAGAAATAGACCCCGTTTTAGCCACAATGAAAACGGCTATGAAAGTGCTGAGAAAAACGGTTTACCACAGAACTGCCTTTTACAGAGCAAAACATCATAGTCCATTAACAAATGAAAATCAAATCAAATGAACAATACAAAAAAAAAAAAAAAAGCAAAAAAAAAAAAAGACAAGGGACTGTCATTAAAGCTGGTCGATCGAAGACCAACATCGCACTTCTAAAAAGGCACTGTTTAGAAGCGAATCTTGCGACTCTTGTTGCATTATGTGCTACGGTACAGCAGTTTGCGGCCGTCGCAGGAGGGCGCGCATGCCTTACAGTGGCCCCTGCACAGGCTGGGGGGGGGTGGGGGGGGGGGCACAGCAGCTTGGAGGGCTGGGGAGGGGGGCAGGCCTGCGGGCGGGGCCCTCAGTAGTAGTTTCCCGTGCTGCAGCGCGGTGCGGGCTCTACCAGTTGAGGCGGAAGACGGGGTGTTTGAGGAGCTCGCGTGACGCCGGCCGGTCGGAGGGCTGCAGCTCCAGGCAGCGCAGGGTGACGTCCCGCAGGCCCGGGCTGACGTGCGGCGGGATCGACGGCGCTGTCGTGGCACTCGCGATCTGGGGAGACCGAGGCAGCACTTACAAACCTGCTTACCTTAAACGCTAGCAACAACACGGCACCCCTCTGTTAATCGATACCCTTAAATCAGGTCTAAGGGGGTTATATAAAGCTCAATATTTAACATCAGCGAGAAACAGTTTGCTAAGGCTAATGGAAAAAATTGAAGGAACCAATCCATTAACCCCTTAAGTCTCACCAGGGTTGGGCCAGTGTGGGTCTGTCTTTTGCATTCATTCCTTTTTTCACAGTGCAATTTTCAATCACTATGGTAGCAGGATATACTGTCTGAAAGGGCTGAAACTCACGGTTCCATCTGTATAACCTATTTTAAGATGCCACTGCTTTAGTGACCATAGTTTCTTGTTTTGTAACATGTGGGTGGCAAAACAAGTGTGTGGTGACCTCACCTTCTCTGCATTTTGGAAATCCACAGACTACACAAATCAAAGTAATGTCAGTGTCCTTTTCACAGCAACGGTACAATGAACCAAATCTAAACATAATTCTAAAACGCCAAGCTGTATCCACTCAAAAATAGAAAATATTTTCAGTGAGAAAAAACTCTTCCACTTCCATTGTGTTTGAGGTTCTGTAACTCTATTTTAGTAATATGTAGAGTAATTTTGACTCTACCGTTCCAGGATTATGCCTGTAGTCTAAAGGGTTCAAGAATACTAACTATTTTATTTTGGGTTCGTCACTTTCAAGCCTGTGTTAAAAAAGGGGGTGATACTTAAGGGGTTAAGTTTCTTTTGGTTGTGTGACAGCAAGAAGAAGACTTAATAACCGACCCTTTCTTTAAAGACACAAATCATGAGCCACAGACAGTCCAATATAAGCCTAATTAGAAGAGGCTGTACCAAAAGGGACAGAGCAGCCATGTAGCTGTAGGCTAACGACAGCGAATGCTGAAACAAGAGGACTTGTGTCCCCAGTGGCCTGTGTGTTGCTCACCTTGAATATGAGCGCCAGGTGGTTGGAGTGTTTCTCTGCGTTCCAGGGCGGCTTGGCGCAGGACATCTCGATGATGGCACAGCCCACGCTCCACACGTCACAGCTTCGCCCGTACTGCTGCCCCCTCAGCACCTAGGACAGACAACGAGGTCAGAGACGCGGACGAGGACACCCTGATGTGTACCCACTTTTACTGTACATCCAACAAACAGCCTGGTCAGAGACCCGGGGAGGACACCCCAACTCACGCTCACTCAAACAGCCCGGTCAGAGACCCAGGGAGGACACCCTAATGTGCACCCACTCTTACTGTACATCCAACAGCAGCCCTGTCAGAGACCCGGGGAGGACACCCCAACGCAGGCTCACTCAAACAGAGACCCGGGGAGGACCCCCCAACGCAGGCTCACTCAAACAGAGACCTGGGGAGGACTCCCCAACGCAGGCTCACTCAAACAGAGACCCGGGGAGGACCCCCCAACGCAGGCTCACTCAAACAGAGACCTGGGGAGGACTCCCCAACACAGGCTCACTCAAACAGAGACCCGGGGAGGACTCCCCAACGCAGGCTCACTCAAACAGAGACCCAAGGGAGGACACCCCAATACAGGCTCACTCAAACAGAGACCCGGGGAGGACTCCCCAACGCAGGCTCACTCAAACTGTACGTACTACTGTGTGTCTAACAAACAGCCCAGTCAAAAGGGAGAGCAAGGACACCAGAACACATGTGCCGGTGATATGGCTACACGTGAATGGCACGCAGGAGGTTGTATTAGCGAGTCTCCTCGAACCATTCAAATCATCATATAGTCACAGGTGGCGTTAACAACAATGGCCCTGCTGATGTTATATCTGTATGTGTAACAAACCTGGTTAACCTTTGTAGCACAGCTGGATGCTCACTCACAGGTAACTTGCATTGCCTGCCGTTTATTTCTAAATGGTGTTTCAAGATTATTCAGTAACCAGTGTACTACACCACCAATGACACCAAACTATTTTTCACAACATTAGCTATCTAAAGACAACAAACGCTGTATGTGGAAATCCCATGATCTACACAGTATTATTACAACTCGTCAGTTCTGGGAGCATTCCAGTGAGGTGGCTGAATTACACAGAGGCAGCACAATGATGGGAGCAATAGTCCTGTATCGACGAGCACTGACTTTTCACCAAACCTTGTTGACCCTGTGTCAACATGGACAACACAGTCTGTTTCCTTTTGGGGGTCTGCAGAGAGGCACACTTATGTAAAATGCCCTACATGGTAAACACAGTCTGTTTCCTTTTGGGGGTCCATAGAGAGACTTGCTTATGTAAAATGCCCTACACCACTACAAATAATTTTTAATCCATTGATTCCATTAGCTAAATCGGGAATACTGTGGAAACAAACGAGCCGGCAAATAAATACCATCTGCTTCAGTTGGTTACCTCAGAATTTGGCTCAGCATCAAGATCTAGGGAATTCTTAATTGAACTCACTCAACTCTATAGATCTTTATGCGTTTTTCGCAGTCTCATGTTAGCAACATGCAGCGCACTGTAAGATCCTGACCAATCAGCTGCAACATTGCAACTCAAAGAGGCGATGCATGTCCTGGAGCCAATGTGATGCAGTTATACTGTGATTAACTGGAACTAAGAGCAACACTCACAGGCATATGTATGTACATAAACAAAATGGAGCTGATAATGTCTTTAAAGTCTCAGCTGGCTGCCAGGTTTAAACCCAACCACTTCAGTTAATGACGGCAGCCAAAGACTGCAGTTGAGTTCCAACACTGGGGGGGTCAAGATGCAGAATCTGGCAGTGCTGACCCCCCCCTCCCCTCCACGGTGAGCCCCTGCCATAATGAACCAGGGGACAGCGCGGTGGTGCTCAAGTCCCTCCTAATTAAACATGGTCCCGACCACAAAGACAACAAGGCATTAGGAGACCCGCCATTGTCAGGGCCTGAAAAGGATTACGACTTTCTTTCATTTGGGGTTACTGAGAAATCCAAATCCACTTTGCCCACTTCTCCAAGAGGCCCGGGCGGCTGACCGCCCCGTATAAGGGTCCCTTGGATTTCCCCCAGCTTTGTCCGAGGCCATTAACATTTAAATGACTGCAGATGCAGGGTTTAGCCTCTGAGCCTGTCCAACAGACAGCGCTGAACGAGGGGTAACGGCTGGACCAACGGGACGGGAGGGAGCACTTCTTCCGATGTCAACCTCGAGCGCTTGGGTGACAGTATCTGGGCACCACAATTTGAGCGAACACTTACTTGTCAATGGAGCGTTGCAGGTATTAACCTTTTGGAGAGTACATTCTTTGGAATGGTTTTTAAGAGATGGGTTCTAGAGCAGTAGCAAGTATACAGAAGAAAGCTTGCTACTGTATACTAGCATTTTTTGTGTACTATTCTGTATTTATTTTGGAAGTGTGCATCTGTACCTCGGGGGCCATGAAGGCGATGGTGCCCAGGAGCTGGCCCTGGAACTCTCCGGCGCCTGTTCCCTTGGAGGCCAGCCTGGCCGCTGCTCCGAAATCCGCAATCCGCAGCCTCTGGCCTGTGCTGTCAATCAACAGGTTGGCACCTACACAGAGAGGTGGGTGAGGCAAAAACATTATTTTTATTTTTATTTTTTAAAGAGGAAAATGAAGAGAGGTTGTGGGTTAATGCAGGCAACAGTGTGTGTGTGTGTGTATGTGTGTGTGTGAGGGGGGTTGGGGGGTCCTAATTAGTCACCCCCCCCCCCACCCCATTTCCAGATAGGTCCCACACAAACACCTTCACACAGGCTGTACCGGGGACAGTTTGCCATCGGCCGTTAGCAGCGCGGCGCTTGGTGACCCTCACCTTTGATGTCTCTGTGCATGATCTGGTTCTCGTGCAGATAGGCCAGGCCACGCAGAAGCTGCTCCGTGTAGTTGATGATCACGGCCTCCTTGAAGGCCCCGTACTTGTTCAGCAGATGGGACACGGAGCCACCTGAGGGGAGGGTGGTTACAAGGTTATGTTTCTTTCAGCCCTCTTTGACCAACCTGAAAGCTTGGTTTCTGTCAAGCAACAATGCTAGTTATAAACTACTGGGCCAGTCCATGCCAACTCCAGCACCACAGCATCTCTGTATGTTGGTAGATAATGATGAGATGTATAACTCCTGGAAAATTGAGCTTCATACTTCAGTTTTGTTTAGCTGGTAGAACCATTTAAAGTTTCCCGGGAGTCGCAATGAAGAATGAGTCACGGCACAAATACTTTTTCTTACAAAGTTATGGACTTCTATAACTCACCACAATGCGTTTTTCATCACGACACCTGGCCAACTTTGAATGGCTCTCTCAGCAAAAATAAACCAAGTATCTCAAACACGATGTAAAAACTTATGGAATATGGAAAATACAAGTCCAGTCCACCACAGACACGGCGTCACGCCCACCTGCCATCCACTCCACAAACAGGTTGTAGTTGTTCTTCTCGCAGGTGGCCCCCAGCATGCGGATGATGTTGGGGTGGTTGAGGTGGCCCATCATGCGGATCTCATCCCGCAGGGTCTCCACCACCTCCTCCTGTTCCGAGGAGGTGTTCCTCACGTACGTCACCTGCAGGGAGGCGAGGGGGAGAGCGAGAGATGAGGAGGGAGGGGGGGGCGAGGTGTGGACAGGACCGGATAGATCACTCTGTTTCTTCTCTGTGGACTGTACTTTCAGTGCTTGCGGTTCACTCAAGGTAAGCATACATATTGATAAGTCTGAGAGACACACCAGAAAAACTACTACTTCAGCACTCATAGTGAAACAGGAGCAGATATTCAGTAAAAGACTGTGCTTTACAGACTGGATCATAAACCCTGTGTGGAGGAAGTCCACACCCTTTATAACAGTGGTTAGTGGAGGGGCAGGGGCCTGGAATAACAGACCATTATGCATGTAGCTCCTGGATATGTAGCTGAATGTCTCATTTGAGTGTGATTTGCTCAAAGGCTGTTAATGAAGAATGATTATGTAAGTCCTGGCTGAGCTGGGTCTGAAGGTGCGATGGCGTTGGAGCCGCCGGCGGCTCCTCACCTGCTTCACGGCCATCAGGGTCCCGGTGCCCACGTCCTGGGCCTGGTAGCAGGAGGAGAAGGCCCCCAGCCCGATCTGCTGGCCCTTCAGCCACTCCACCCCCTCTCTGTAGGGCTGCTTCGCTTTGGTATGGCCAGGTAGGGTCTCTGGGGTCTGTACAAAAACACAAAAACAGGAAATTACCCAAAGCCATCCAACCAGAAAGCAGCACGTAGTATCATCTTCCACTACTATGCGTTTAAATAATACGGTTTTAATGTTGATAAAAAAAAAAGGTACTGCATTGCTACTGCTGGAAGTCAGTCTACTTTGTAGACTACTACTTTGGTGGTGCCCCCAGCAGGACGGGAGGTGCACTTACATCCACCTGGATGATGATTACGTCCTCCCCCTTGTCCACCTGCAGCTGGGGGATGGTGGGCAGGGCGTCCTGGGACTCGGACATCGCCATGACGATGGCCAGCGCCTCCTCCTCCTCCGCCTCCATCTTCTCCTTGCACTTCTGGTGGTGCGTGACGTCGTCGGTGTAGGAGGCGTCCTGGGCACCCGCCTGCTCGGGGGACAGCACCGCGACCTCTGACCTGAAGGTGACCGTGCTGTCCCCCTCCAGCAGGTCCTCCATGCTGGAGTTGAGCTCGGCCGAGGCGTCCAGCCCCCGCAGCCCCTCCTCCACCGGGGTGAACACCGTGTCCTCGCTGGGGATGAGGGCCCCGGGCCCTGGCCGGCCCCCGCAGGCCCCATCCTGCAGCTCCAGCCTCAGGGCCCCCCTGCCCGCCGGTCCCGGCCCCGGCCCCCGCCCCTCCGTGCAGGGGGGCCGCGAGGGCTTTGGTCTGTGGATCTGCCCGGCGGGGAGGGGGCGGCTCTGGGTGAAGGCGGGGGACAGTTTTTCAGCGGGGGTGGCGGGGGAGGAGAGCTTGGGCGGGGGGAGTCTACGCTGGGCCCCGGGGGAGGAGGAGGCCAGCTTCCCCGGGGGGGCGAAGCCCTGAGGGCGGGTCTTGGGGCTGTCGGGGCCCGGGAAGGGGGGCGGGTGCGAGGCGGAAGGGGAGGGCAGGGCGGGGCCGGGACCGGAGGAAGGGGAGCTGGGACACTGGCTCAGGGTCCGACTCCGTGTCTGCACCGGGGGTTTCTGGGGCTCCAGGGCAGGGGGCCCCGGGGCCGCGGCACCCAGCCGCTCCGCAGGGTCCTCGGGGCTGCAGCTGCGCTGGGGCCGGCTGGCGCAGCGGGGGGCCCTGGGGGCCAGCTGCACGGTGGGCGTGGGGGTGTTGCTCTCGGTGGCGTGGGGAGAGTTGTGCGGGGCCGGGGGCTCTGGGAGCTCGTGCTGCGCCGGGTCCTCCAGGCCCAGGTGCACGGCCTCCAGGATGTCCATCTCCTCGGCGATGGCCAGCAGACGGCGGCGCATGCGGGCGTAGTGCGTGGAGCTGGTGGCACTCAGCATGTCCAGCAGCCTGACGAAGACGTGCGGCACGCGCGCCACCATGCGGGCGGCGCTCAGGAACACGCGGCGTGACAGCTTCCCCACCATGGAGTGGGAGTTATCGATCGACTGCAGCGCAAAGCTCAGCAGCGGCAGCAGCTTCTGATACCTGTGAAAACACGCACGCTGCAGCATGAACGCCACGAACACGCGCTGAATACAGCACAGCACTACTCGTCTACTGTAATAATGTAAATATGCTTATCATGCACAATATGGTTACACTGGATGAAAGTCAATGAAAATGAAAATGAAAAAATATACACGTTAGCAAAAACTCAGGGACAAAGATGAGAAGCTGCCTACGTGAGCAGTCTACTAAACTGGAAAATAAGTACCCAACTGCTCCATTCCAGCAATTTGTAGTTTTTCTAAATTCTGCTAGAATGGAGCAGATAGCTATTTCAGCGAATTTTTAATGACTATGCACCCAAGAGCTGTAAAAAGAATCTGCAGAAACAACGTGATCTAGTCAGGTTAATACAGTTCTCTTGAAATCATTCATTTTGAATACTTAAATCTTTAATACTATAGCGGGGGAGTGCAACTGCTTTCAGTCTTGCTGACTAATTTTATAATTATGATACTTTGTAAGTGTATGTGTACGTAATGTCCCCATTGAAAGGGATGTAGAACTCTATGGGGTTTTTGTGCTAAAATAAAGTAATAAAACTACAAATAAATATGAAAGTTGAGCCTACCTCTCGACCAGAGTTTGTGATTGGTGCATGTCCCCGCTGGAGACGATGTGGGGGTAGAACTCGGCTGGGAACTCCAACAGGAGGCGGTCGATGAGGCACAGACGTCCCAGCAGGGCCTGCCAATTATTGGCTTCAGTCTGGGATCCCAGGATGCAGTTCAGGACATAGTCCACTCCACCGATACCAATAGACCCTGAGAGGGGAGAGAGAGGAGAAGGGGGGAGAGAAAGAAAGAGCGAGATAGAGGTGTAGAGATAGGGAAAGAGGGAAAAGGATGAACAGGGGGATGAAAGGGTGAGAGAGAGGGAGTGAAGGGGAGAATGGGAAGAATAGGAGAGAATGAAGCGGGGGGGGAGAAGGTCAGCTCCCTGTCCGTCTGATTTCACACCACAAAACTCGCTGTGACAGCATCCGACCGGGCCGCCATTCAAATGCTGCACGCACCAGAGGGAGGAGGCCGGGGGAACGTACCTGCTTTGAGGATCTCCCTGCCCACAGCCAGCTCTCCCACCTGGCCCTTACACAGCTCCAGCAGCGTGGACACCGACAGCTGGCTGGTGCGGCTGTGAACACACACAGGGAGCGTTAGCGTTCAAACAGCCGAGATCTCAAAATATAGACACAGCCTGAACCCTCTCCGACCGTCTCCAAGACTGATTTGATGGATAGACAGCGACCAGCTACTCACACAGTTTGAATGGAAATCAGCATCGCAATAACTACAATGACCATAATCCATTGTGCCTACAGACACAAGTAAGTTTTAAACAAGTTTGGAAACAGAACCTAGTACTTAGATGAAGCTGAAAGAGGAAGATGGCCTACTGCTTGACTATACCCAACAACACAATAATTCTTCCTTTCTTTGAACTGAAAGAGCTGCACTAAAAATATATAATTGAAATAATTAAATGAAATAAAAAGTTTAACCAAAGTAAAAATATCTTCATATGAAAGTTTTAATATACAGACATCCAGCTCTCTCATGTACGACATCGTGTTTGACGAATCTCATGTTATGAACACACCACACCACTAGATGGCACTATCTACAAATAGTCAGTGTAGAAACTGGCTCCACACCGGTGAAGCACACATAAGGAGGCGACACAGGCAGCTAAGCTAAGTGTTGGGTTTGTGATGTTTACCTGTTGGCGTCTGCGCACTTGACCAGTATGGTCTCCACCACGGGCCGGAGCAGCTGCTGCAGTCGGGTCCTCTCGGCCACAGAGTGGCAGGGGGTGTACACCAGCATGGCCCTCAGTGTTTTCTGCGGAAGGTACAGGAGCCCGAGTTCAGAGAGGAAGCCTGCAGCGGGTGCGTTAGCGGGTGCTTTAGCGGGTCCGTGAGCGCGGAGCGGGACGCACCGTCGTCGCTTCAGATCGGTCCCCGGGTCCCTGGCGTAGCGGCCGCCGCGGTTCCGGAGCGGAGAAGACGGCGGGGTGGAGACTTAGCGCAGGGCTTAGCCCCCGCACTGCCGACTCTACAAATCAAAGCCCCTAGGCCGCTAAAACACCGCTAACTCCGCCGCGGGACAGCGAGCCGCCCCGACAACAGCTGCAGCAGAGACACGTCCGCACCCTGGTGTGAGCCAGGCGTACTCTGACCCCGAATCACTGAGTAATGCGGGGGGGCAGAGGGGGGGGGGGGGGGGGGGGGCAGGGACGAGCCGAATCAGCGCCCAGGCTGCAGCAAGCAGGGCCTGGCCGTCTCTTTCCACCCCGTCTCCTACCTGCGTCCCGGGTCTGCAGAGTACCCGCCATGTTCTACAGAAGGGGAGTCCGATCTCATCCGAAAGGGGCTGGT
Organism: Conger conger; assembly: GCF_963514075.1. Taxonomy (NCBI): domain Eukaryota; kingdom Metazoa; phylum Chordata; class Actinopteri; order Anguilliformes; family Congridae; genus Conger; species Conger conger. Next base: position 33,283,410 of record NC_083771.1, read on the forward strand.
GTGGGCGCAGGTTTCTGTTTTAGCCCAGCACTAAGACACCTGATTCTGCTCATCGAGGTCTTCATTAAAGACCATGAAGTAGTTCAATCAAGCTCTGTAGTGCTGGGCTAAAACAGAAACCTGCACTGCGGCCCTGTTCGGATTAAGATCGGACACCCCTATTCTAGAGAGAAGCTCTGTTTATGATGCCGTCTGTAAGACTTAAGGCCACCCCAGGCAATGTGAGACGTGTCTTACTGCACGACACAATAGGAGATGATCATATTCATAAATGATTAACTTGTAATGAGGTTTTTCTTAGGAACCAGTGGCAGAGGGACTATCTGCTGCCTAAAGGGTTGGTCGCGTGACATTATGTTCTCCGCAGTCTGCAGACAGAGGAGCTCCTCAGAGCTGCGATGAAACAAACTCAGGGCCCCTCCCTCATGGATGCCCACGGTATTTTTAGTCCAAAGCAAGCCCCCCCCCCTTTGTCTTTGTAGAGCAGTGCAGCCGCAGTGAACCCTGCCTGCACTAAATATTCCGGAAAACCCCGCGAGGACAGAACTTTCTTGTTTTCGCAAACGCTGCTCGCTGGAGCTAGGCGCCGGGGGCAGGGGGGCACTCTGAGAAACCCAAATTTAAAACCCATCCAGTTTCTTTGTTCAGTTCAGCAATAAATACATTGGAGGGGGGGGGGGGGGGGGGGGTTCAAACTTCTGCTGAGGAACACAGCTGCCTCCGTAAATTCACTCCATGAATTTTGAAACGAACCGTCAGGAAGCCGTGCTGGCGCTGAACTTCAGCTCAGTTCTGCCGACACGGCCACGGCCCCGCGCCATCGAGCGAGGCGCAAAAGGTGAGGTTCAAAGGACGAGGTGTGCCGTGTCGCAGGTCTTCAGCCCAAGACCTCGCCGTTCAATCACACGCGACCGCACACCTTCAACTTCCTGCGCTACCCGCTAAACACTCACACAGATTCGGAACGCGCATCCTGAAGTTGTACTAGCAATAAACTCGAGGGTGTGCTTTTGTTTTCAAGCAACATTTTCAAGTCAAGAACAAACAACCTCAAGCGTATTGCTAGTATCAGAATGAGCAAGAATGTATTTCTGCAAAAAATAAAAAGCTTCCGCAATTCTTAAATGTTCATATTTGTAGAACCACAAGTAATGGAAAAAAACTAAACGTGCGGTACGGAAGGAAACTGGCTTTGCACAAGAATGAGCTAGTGTTAAGCTGTAAGCATCAGCTTTGCAGTGCATCGGTTTGATTGGAGGAGATGTGCTGAGCTCCTTTGCGTTTGTTAAACCAATTGAAAGTCTCCAAACGGGTCATGTGGTGTGTGGTCGACCAGTGATGCCGTGGGCTTCTGATGAACAGTCGAGTGGGCAGGATGCGGGACGTGTTGTGCCACCCAGGGCCATGTGTTGAGCTCACCAGTGCAGCCACGTAGACCTTGTAGACGGGGTCTGCGCAGACCATGGAGAGGACGCTGCAGCAGGACTCCACCACCACGTCCCCCGAGGCCTCCCGACCCGTCGCCGCGGCGCCCAGCCCCGCCCCCAGACACGAGCGCTCCCCATTGGCCAGCAGCAGCGCGCCGCTGACGTCATGGGAGAGCCGGCGCAGGGCCATCTCCCGGATGTTCCAGTTCCTGGAGAACAGGCACCCCACCAGCTCCAGCCCAAACACCTGCACAAACACGCACACAAACAGAGACATGCACAGACAAATGCAGACACACACACAGACACACACACACACAGGGAGAAGGCCATTAATACACACACGTACGTGATTTTCATTTCAACCCTCATTTGACACACCTAAACGTACGAATGAGTAGCTGCTGAATGAGGTGTGCTTTGTTAGGGTTGGACTGAAAACCTGCAGGACCGCAGATCTCCAGGAGCAGGGTTGGGAAGCACTGGCTTACACACAAACACATTCCCCCGCACAGCGCTCTAAAAGGACACGGGTCAGAGGCCGGAAAGGAGCCTCACCTTGATCCAGGGCTCGGCCAGCTCCCTGTAGGCCTGGGGGATCTGCTGGACCCCGTAGTGAGGGAGCGTGAAGTCCCCCTCCTGGGCCTGCCTCTGCCCCTCACTCTGAGATGATGCCTGATTCTGGGAGCGACCGCCTGCACCGTCCGATGGGGAGGCTGGCTCATGGCTGCCGGCACAAACACACACAGTCACACGCCCGTCAGAGGGAGCTCGTGTTCACTAACAGGCATACACGCACACAACACCACGCACAACCACTTCCCCCAGTTCAACCTTTATGAGTGCTTTACCGCAGGAACTCTACGGTCTTATTTTCCGCATGTTCAAAGTTGGCAAAGTTATTCAAAAATAAATCCCATCCAGACACTTCTGTAAATAAATATCAACTGGTAGCTCGAATAACACCAGGAGTAAGAAACCCTTTTAACAGGAATGATTTGATCCTGCTGATTATTGTGACTATACACTTGGCGTGAACTATACTTTAAAGCTTGGGGTGGGATTCAGAAAGCAAAGACGACGAGATTATTCAATTTAAATAAAATAAATGAAGATTAAAATACCCAGGGGAATAAAGATTGAAATACCCAAAGAAACAACAAAGAGTCGCGGGCGGGGCGAGGAGAGCTTGAGGGAGAGGAGGGACTCTGAGAGGAAAAAAAAAAAGCGGCAACAAAAGCCAGATTACCTGCTGTCACACCTCAGCACAGAGCATGAACGCAAAACAAGCGCTGGTGCCCGGCTGTCTGGCTCACCTAACCGCGCGGAGGAGATCCAGCACGTCTGATAGATATCCCACCGTAGGGCTTGCAGGTGCATTGTGGGGCTAGCAGTAACATGCTGGTGCATCATGGAACAGCAGTAACATGTACTGCAGGTGCATTATGGGACAGCAGTAACATGGCCTGCAGGTGCATTATGGGACAGCAGCAAAATGGCCTGCAGGTGCATGATGGGACTGCATATAACATGGCCTGCAGGTGCATTATGGGACTGCATATAACATGGCCTGCAGGTGCATTATGGGACTGCATATAACATGGACTGCAGGTGCATTATGGGACAGCAGTAACATGGCCTGCAGGCGCATTATGGGAATGCAGTTACATGGCCTGCAGGTGCATTATGGGACAGCAGAAACATGGCCTGCAGGTGCATTATGGGACAGCAGAAACATGGCCTGCAGGTGCATTATGGGACAGCAGAAACATGGCCTGCAGGTGCATTCTGGGAATGCAGTTACATGGACTGCAGGTGCATTATGGGACAGCAGCAAAATGGCCTGCAGGTGCATTATGGGAATGCAGTAACAGGCCCGCAGTTGCAATATGCAAATGCAGTAACTTTGGCTTCTGCATTTATTGGCTTGTGCGTTTCACTGCAGATGCTCCTGGCCAGCCTAGAGCAGGGCTGGGTAATTAATTTAATCTACTTTGCATAACAGGCAGGAGCTTACAGGGAAGTGGTCTAATTCGGGCCAGCCGACTCTGACACATCAGCTCAGGCTGCAGTATGGCTGGTTCATAGTGAACTGGAAAACGCTGGCTAACTGCATAACCTTGGCCCTGGGTGGCACAACACATCCCGCATCCCGCCACCTCCGCCGTTCACCAGAAGCCCACTGCGTCACTGGTTGGCCACACACCATATGACCCGTTTGGAGACTTTCAATTGGTTTAACAAACATAAAGGAGCAATTGTTTTTTTGTTTTTTTTACGTGCCAAGCTTTTTCAAACTAACTTTGCTAGGTTGGAACACAGTTAACCAGTTTGGCTCGAGGATTAATGACCTAATATTACATGCTTTTCCCCTCCAAAACAAACCACGCCCTAATGCTTAGTTACAACTGGGTATGCATGTAAAATGACATGTAAACTAAAGTATATTTGATCAGGCTTCAGTTTTGTTCCAGAGGACTCTTTCTGGAAGCACTGGTCCACCTTGCTTTAAACAAAGACAATGTCCTTACCTGTAAAAGTCATGTGACTTCCACTTGGCCCTGCAGAGGGGGCAGATTAAGGTTTCCTGGTTCCTCCGGCACTCTTCAGCCCCTGAAACGCCAAAGAAAGTGAGACTGAGACAGAGCGCCAGAGAGAGAGAGAGCGAAATGCCTTCCGACTGCCTGTCAAAGAAGATGTATACCAAAATAACATTCCCACTCCAATTAGACTGTGCTTCGAGAGGGCAAGGATTACACACGAACCATTTCCTTCCACTGTCAATCATTCCCAACTTCCACTGCATTCCACAGTGTTATAGTGCGGAAGAAAATCAGATGACAAAGGGTAGAGGGACCTATTCAACTGTAAAACCTTCTTGGTTAAATGCTGTAAGGCACTAAGGTCATAGGTGACCCAGCACAAAGCAGCCTTCTAGAAGGTTCCTCAAGAAAATGTTCCCTTTTTCAATGATTATTTAAACCTTCAACAGTTTCGATTATTATTTTTTTTTTACCAATACATGCCAAACCACCAACATAGTGTCAACATAGCATTGGCGTAATATGTCCTGGAGGCATCAGTGTTAATTTGAAATGTCCAAAAAACGTTGTGAAAATGAAGCTGATTCTGGTGAAGTGTGAGATGGTGTAAGTACTGAAGAGCACGGTTTGATAAACGGACGCTGTTGCTGGCTGGCTGAAACTCCACGGCAAGCTGTGAAGAGCAACAGAAAGCTGCTTAACTGAAAGTTATTCTAACAAAAATAGCTTTGTTCCTCTTTCCACTTGTGTCATTACTGGCATACAATTCACTCTAAATTAAGAGGAAAATGACAACCCAGCACACTGGCTTATGCTTAAAACTCCCACTGTGCAAGAAATATCATCTCTGGCTCCTAAGGTCCTTGACAGGAACAGAGTAGTGGTCCATTAAAAATCTAAAATGCCATGTATTTCTCACCCAATTTCACTTTGCGGTTTACACTATGCTGAATGATTTACTAGGAGGGGTGACAAATTGTGAGTGACATTACTGACACCCTGGTGGCTGCATGCCAATATAACCTCCAGTAATATTCATATATATATATTCATATATATATATTCACAGTGCGGGCGGGGCGTGGTCGGTCAGTGTTAGCGGTCAGTGTGAGCGGGGTGTGGTCAGTGGGAGCGGTCAGTGTGAGCGGGGCGTGGTCGGTCAGTGCGAGCGGGGCGTGGTCGGTCAGTGTGAGCGGGGCGTGGTCAGTGGGAGCGGTCAGTGTGAGCGGGGCGTGGTCGGTCAGTGTGAGCTGGGCGTGGTCGGTCAGTGTGAGCGGGGTGTGGTCGGTGTGAGCGGTCAGTGTGAGCGGGGTGTGGTCAGTGGGAGCGGTCAGTGTGAGCGGGGCGTGGTCGGTCAGTGCAAGCAGGGCGTGGTTGGTCAGTGCGAGCGGGGCGTGGTCGGTCAGTGCGAGCGGGGCGTGGTCGGTCAGTGCGAGCGGGGCGTGGTCGGTCAGTGCGAGCGGGGCGTGGTCGGTCAGTGCGAGCGGGGCGTGGTCGGTCAGTGCGAGCGGGGCGTGGTCGGTCAGTGCGAGCGGGGCGTGGTCGGTCAGTGCGAGCGGGGCGTGGTCGGTCAGTGCGAGCGGGGCGTGGTCGGTCAGTGTGAGCGGGGCGTGGTCGGTGTGAGCGGGCAGTGGGAGCGGTCAGTGTGAGTGGGCAGTGCGAGCGGGCAGTGTGAGCGGGCAGTGGGAGCGGTCAGTGTGAGTGGGCAGTGGGAGCGGGCAGTGGGAGCGGGCAGTGGGAGCGGGCAGTGGGTGTGGTCAGTGTGAGCGGGCAGTGTGAGCGGGGTGTGGTCAGTGTGAGCGGTAAGTGTGAGCGGGCAGTGGGAGCGGGCAGTGGGAGCGGGGCACTCACAGATGGACATGCAGTGGTGGTGCAGCTTGTTCCTGCAGCCCTCCTCACACACGGTCAGGCTCTCCTCATCCAGCATGTCCAGCAGGCAGATGGGACACATCTGCTCCTCCTCGTCCTTCAGACTGCTGCCCCAGGAGAAGGAGAGGGAGGGAGACGGAGAGAGAGAGAGATTTCAAACAACAGCCCTCACCAGATCGCTTCAGACACCAGTGCCCACAGTTAGCTCATGAAGGGCTTGCAGTGCTCAGAGTTAGCTCATGAAGGGCTCAGACAGTGCTCAGTTAGCTCATAAAGGGCTAGCACAGTGCTCAGAGTTAGCTCAAGAAGGGCTCACAGTGCTCAGAGTTAGCTCACGAAGCACATCATGAGCATACGGTGACGGACACATGCTGCTGCACTTCATGCTTCGTGAAATATCCTCAAATACGAGATGAGCAAATGCAGCTCCTGTGTGCACGTGTGCATTCCTTACACTGAAGAAGGCGTTTCATTTTCAGTCGTTCTGGATAACGGCGTCTACTAAATCAGTGCAGTGTAATTTAACTCAAGGCCTTTGCACCCAGCTCCTCACAGCTTGATGTCATAACAGAAACAGAAACACGTTCTGCCCTCCAGGAACGGTTCTGGGAGGGAGGCGTACCTGTTCTCGTTCCCGGACGACGAGGTGCTGGACGTGCACGACGTGTGCGAGTTGGACATGCGGGAGACAAACTTCTGAATGGTGTTGCGCGAAGGGGCCTTAATCCGCGAGCTACGCCGATTGTGGTACTTCTGAAATAAGCTCTCCACCTGTGCAACACACAATGATAAGCAACAGAATTTAACCCTCAAACTAATAATACACACTGCAAAATAAAGTCTGTCTTAATCTTGCAAGACCAAAATGTATATTTTGTTTTACTCTCAAGTAGGAAATATTAGCTTGTTTTCAGTTACTGTTTGCTTGACAAGCGAAAGTTGAGTCACCTCATTGGCAATACTTTTGCCATATTTAGCAAAAAAGCAATGTCTAAATATAAGACTAAAATGCTTGTTGAGGCGAACTTATTTATTTTTGCTGTGCATCCACTGCAATCACACTATGATATGGAACTTCATCGTGCTGTAAAATCCATAGCACCATCATTTAAAACATTCCCATACTTAAATAAGGGCCACCAGCGCTATCCCATTCTGTTCGCGATGCTTTGGGAGGTGGGATTCATTCAGATAGGGGTCCGGGGGGATGTTTTAGTTTGAGGAGTGCTGAGAGAGATTTAGCTGGTCTGACTGAATGACTATTTAGTGGCTGAAGTTCTATGGGGCAGACGGAGGTTGATACTGACACTGCGACACTGGGACAGACAAAGAGCAGCACGATTCGTGCCGACACGAGGATGCGGTCCGTAAGGGCGCGAGGGGCGGAAAGATCACCTCAAAGTTCTTGAGGGTCTTCCTCCAGAGCAGGGGGTCGGAGGGCTCCAGCTGAAAAACCCGGAGCATGACGAAGAGGACGTGGATGCAGAAGGTCCCTCGGCCACAGCTGCAGGTCTGAGGGAGGAGAGACGCCTTTATCCAGATACTCCTGACATACACGTACACCATATACACTCACAGAGCAGCGCAGTACAGGCGTTATCTACAACGTTACACAGTCTCAAGAGCCTGGGACAAGCCTCTCTCAAACCAAGGCTGAGACGGCATCTTAATGACCAAAATTATTTACAGACCTTCATGACAGCAACCACAAACTACCGGTTAAGATGGAGGGAGAAATAAAACTAGTGCTGGTTTTAAGATGCAATCCTGGTGGACAAACTACATTTTTCTAGGTATTTTCTCAAGAATCTTTAACGCAAAGTTTTGCATTAAGTCCCACAAATTTCTACCAGCCCATGTATAGACCTTCAGAACTTGGTACATATTTGCCATCAAAAAAATGTGGGCATTCTCACAAGAATTTTTAAATGCAGACTAAAAGTCCCCCCCCACCTCCCCTCCAGACAGCAGGACACTGAAGCAGCACGTACGCCCACTCTTCAGGGCAGACGAGTGCATTGGTCCATTTCCTTGCGCATTTTATTGCCTTGTGGCCACAGAAACACTGTGGCCACTAAAAATACAATTAAAGACAGTTCTGCCCAAGAGCTAGCTAGTGCAGTTAAGATTTCTTAATGTACACACACAGTCAAGTAGCCGTGTGTAAATACCTCACTTTGTAAGATTGCTAGCTCATCAATAATAGCTGGCAGAGTGTTGGCAAGCCATGCAAAGTGACAGTGGCATAAAACAGGAAGCCCGCAGGGGGAAGTGCATCTACTTGAAAACTTTCCTTGGTTACTCTATGGTTACCATGACTGCCAGGCCATGGCAACAGCAGCGAACAGCAGTAGATGAATTTAATGAGGCAACACACTAGAGGGCAGATTTATTTAACTTTATGCGGCTGCTATTCCTACCTGCGGGCCAATGAAAACCCTGTATTTGTTGTCGGGGCTGTCTCCACCAATCAGGAAGGAGTTGGGCCCAATCTGCTGAAGCAGGTAGAGGCGGGCCCTCATGACTTTATTCACTCTGCGGTTGGTCTCCTCGGGGCTGTAAGGGGAGAAACCGTCTGGGGAGGGCGCACGTCGAGGGGGGGTGACTCGCCCGCTCTGAAACTACACAAAACAAGCTCAAGTCAGTGGAAAAAAAATGACAGCGGGCTCCAGTACAGCTGCTTAACAAGTTAAATATGGTGGATATTTATTATATTCATTTATAATATAAAAAATGAACATGCCATTTAGTATTAGTGTAAAGTGTGTTAAAGTATGTTTTTTTAGTGTAGGTGTGTCGGGAAAGTGAATTTAAGGTGAAAGCAGGTGAACAGGACTCTTTAGTGTAGGTGTAAAGCAGCTAAACAGGTCTCTTTAGGTGTGGGTGTAAAGCAGGTGAACAGGTCTCTTTCGTGTAGGAGTAAAGCGTGTAAACGTGTCTAGTGTAGGAGTAAAGCGTGTAAACGTGTCTCTTTAGTGTAGGAGTAAAGTGTGTAAACGTGTCTCTAGTGTAGGAGTAAAGCGTGTAAACACGTGTCTTTAGTGTAGGAGTAAAGTGTGTAAACGTGTCTCTTTAGTGCAGGAGTAAAGCGTGTAAACGTGTCTAGTGTAGGAGTAAAGCATGTAAACGTGTCTCTTTAGTGTAGGAGTAAAGCATGTAAACGTGTCTCTTTAGTGTAGGAGTAAAGCGTGTAAACGTGTCTAGTGTAGGAGTAAAGCGTGTAAACGTGTCTAGTGTAGGAGTAAAGCATGTAAACGTGTCTCTTTAGTGTAGGAGTAAAGCATGTAAACGTGTCTCTAGTGTAGGAGTAAAGCGTGTAAACGCGTCTCTTTAATGTAGGAGTAAAGCGTGTAAACGTGTCTCTTTAATGTAGGAGTAAAGTGTGTAAATGTGTCTCTTTAGTGTAGGAGTAAAGCGTGTAAACATGTCTCTTTAGTGTAGGAGTAAAGCGTGTAAACGTGTCTCTTTAGTGTAGGAGTAAAGCGTGTAAACGCGTCTCTAGTGTAGGAGTAAAGCATGTAAACATGTCTAGTGCAGGTGTTGGATGTCCATATCAGACGAGTAGAGCAGGACTCACTGGGACCGGGGACGCTCTCTTCCTGCGCACACCGGGAGACTCGGGCTTCCCGCCGTTCTTTCCAGAGGAAGAGGAAGAGGAGGAAGAGGTGGGGCCGGGAGAGGGGCTGCGGCGGCCCCGGGACTGGGGGGACGTGGGCGTCTGCGCGTCCCCTCCGCCCTCGGCCCCCTGCCGACCCGCCTCGCTGCCGTCCGGCCGCAGCGGGATGGGCTTCACCACCTGAGGGGGCGGGGATGGCGTCACTACGGCAACGGCTGGGAAAGCAGGCTAGAACACCGCACACCAGTCTCAAGACAGGAAGCCTCTGATCACACACCAGCCACTTCCAATCAGTCCTCATGTGATGGTCACATTACTCCCTGGTATCCCAAGCCAAATTTTGGTAAAGAGGAAGTAGCAAGTAAACCAGCAGCAATGTTGTTTAATGCTCCAACTATCTGCAAGGATAACTGCATATCCCTTGAGTTGCGTCTTTACACTCCTCCAAACGACTTCTATTACACTCAAGACACTAAATTTAGCACGGATGCATCTCTCCACAGACTCTGCTGGATCAGAACTGAATCCTTCACTCACAGGGTTTGAGTGCTTTCCAGTGAAGGTGGAGAGGTCCAGTTCCCTGGCTAATGTGTGCAGATTTTGGCTTTAGTTTAACAGAAAGATAAAATCAGAGGGGAAAACCCAGCAGGGGCAATGAATGAAGCCAAATGACCGCAGTTCAGCAGGATCCGGCTGGTTTTCTCTTTCAGAGACAACAAAAGAACGTCCCAGACAATCAAATGAATGCTTTACTGTAGATCGTTCAACACACAATCTGATTTCTATTTTCATACTGCATGCATTTAATTTCAACAAGGTATTAAGGGTGAATTACATTATTTCGGTGGATACATTTTCCGCAATAGTCAAATACCCAGGAAATTGGACAGCTCAGGAGGAATTTCTGGGAAATACTTTTTGGGATAGCATGGGTTTTGTTTAGTGAAGGAGAGTACGGAAGCATGTGATTGGCTCAGACTCACCACAGGCCCCTTCCTACTCCGCCTCTCCAGCCACTCATGCTTCCAGGTGGGCATGCAGGTGGCCTTCAGCTTCTCCCGGATCATCCGCTCCTCTGGACGGTCCTCCATCTTCTGCAGCCCCCGCAGGGTGTCCTTGCTGTCCATCTCTCGACTAGAGGCAGGGGAGGTGAAGGAGAGGGACGGAGTGAGCACCGGCGTCTGTCAGAGGGACAGGGCGCCATGGGGCAGCCCTGGACATCGCTACAGACACAGAGCTATGCACCAGCATTAACCCCCCCCCCCACCGTTCTCGTTACCATGTACGGAACACTTCCGTTGACAGAACCAGCTCCACACCAACTGACCGCAAGGGCGCTCTTCCTGTAAACGATGCCAGCTCAGGAAACGCTTGTGAAGGGAAAGCCTAAGAATGGCACGAGCAAGGCAGGGTGTGGGTGCAGACTGTGACACGACCGCTGGGACCAGAAGGGGCTCGAGAGTTAAAGACAACGATCTAGGCCTCTCCTGCAGGTGTGCAAAAGATCACATCCACAAAAATAGAGGCCTACCATATTAGCAACTACTCAAAAGGGATGCATCTTTACCCTCTTCCTCACTGGTGTGCCAAAGGAGACAGAACGGGAAAAGGAACCAAAGAAGCGCAGGAAGGAGAGAGGGAGGGCCGTAGACCCCGCGGCTGAAGCTGGGAAAAGTCCTTTAACTTTACTTGTTTTTGTTTTGCGGATACTTGGTGGAGAGGACAGAGAAAACTGGCCTCCCCGGTCAGAGAGAGCAGCAGAGACACTGCTCTGCCTGGGACTGCGGAGGATGTTATGATAAGGAGCTCCAGCAGTCTGGGCCGGTTACATTTACAGTACATCATACAAATGAGTGCTGACAGCATTGTCCACCGCTCTCCCATTCTGCTACGTGAATGAGTCCTTTCAGGATGAGGGGCACTTTCGTCTGCCTTTAAAAGAAAATCTGCCCCAGAGACACTGTTTCTCCCCCCCCCCCCATCGCTCCAATTACAGAAATCGCCCAAAACTAGGGTTTATTATTTTTATTTTTCAAAAAGAATATATTTAGCTTTTCACTTTAAGACAGGCCAGTAGGATGCCTGCTAACATTAGATAAAAATTTGAGTCAACGTAGCTATTTCTCAACACTTGTCAAATATATTGTTCGAAGACAAAGCCTGCGTTGTGGAGCCAGTATCCCTAAAAGCAGTCGAATGTCTTGCGAGAGCAGCACAGTAGGTTACTGTACTGAGCAGGAAAGAGTTATGAACTGCACAGTGCGGTTTGCAGCACTAAGCCAGAAAATCACAAGTTGCTAAAAAGTTTATCATCACATGACAGGAACTACCTCAGCTGCTCACTGCCAAGTGAAACCAAAGCACAGCCAAGACTGATAAAGTCAGGCAATATTTCACAAGGGCACCTTACTGCAAAAAACAAGAAAAAAAAAACACACACAACGGCAGCAGAGCGCTTTCCTAGTCTTTCTGCAGGTGCTCATTTCAGCGTGATGGCCAACAGACTGGCTAACCATCTTCCCAGATCCACTTCAGTCATGAGTCATGACAACCGTGCCAATGAAGACAACTCCTGACAACAACAACAACAACCCTGTACCTGACCAAGCTGCTGAACGTACAGTAGCTATGTGACAACATTCTCTCATTGTCAGGAATGATCCTTCTGTTTCGACAACAAACTATTCATATTGAAAAATATGAATCCTCAAGTTCCATAAAATCCACCAGAAACAAAACTTTTCAGCCCATAAAGGAGGTTGTAAAGGAGGGGTTTCTGGAGGGGTTTGTGGGAACACATGACCGACAGAGAGCACTGAAGTGGTGGTCTGGCACCTCAATCCCACCGCAGACCCACTGTTTGGGAACCGCTGTTCCGTGATTTCAGTTATTTCAGAAGCAGCCCTACAGCATTCGAATGACTGGAATGACCCTCTTATTGGTTTCCCTTCCCCGCAGCCCACATTACTGTACAGGTGACACCGCTACCCAAAGAGCCCCTAAAGAGAAGCCAATCCTACAGCCCCGGCATACGAATAGGACAACAAACAACTTACCAGCCTGGCCTAATGTGCTGCAAGGAACAAGGGGTCTCACGCACGGAGCAGTGAGTGACGCGATAACCATCTATCCAAAAACACGCCATTCTCGATCGGTGACAGCGTCTACACTAAAGCGATATGCTACTAACCAAACAATAAAAACACACAAACCACTGAGAAGCAAAGATGAGTTTCCTGTTCACAGCAAAGCCGTTTGTGAGTATACATGAAAACAAAACTAACCAACGAGGAAGTGCGCCTCAACAGCATGATACGCTGTCGAATCTGAGAAGTCTGTTCACCAACGGCTCATGCGGTCTTGCAACGGGCTAGGTCCTAGTCACCCCCCCCACAGTTAAAATAAGTTAAACGCAAATGGAAGGAGCATTAGAACCAATCAAACGGTGAGTGTCACTACCACCAAAATTACAGAAGTCTAAAGATCAATGGACACAAGATCCCCAATAATGGAAGCAACAGGACTCTCCTTATTTCCACTACGCACAGGGGAAAATGTGCATTCACTGGCCAGACTAACAGATGCATTTCTCAATGCAGACAGGAAGAGTGCTCTGAACATATAATCGAGAACATTAAGTATTTGGCAGTATAAAAGCCTGACAGCCTCTCCCCCGACTAGACTGCAGTGAAAACCTTAATTACCAGCAATTAAAACGAAGCACCTGAAGACTGGCAACACAATACAAGGCTCAAACTAAAAAAAAAAAAAATGTTCAAAAAAATAAACTCCTGAATAAAAAGTTGGCGACAGCAGTCCCCAGCTTCTCATATGACAACTATCCCAGAATGCCATGGGCGGGAACAAAGGGGCATTGTGGAAGGGGTGCAGGTGGGACTGGAAGGGCCGGCGGGCGGGAGCTGAACCTCTGCGTGAGCGCAGAGCGGGTCACATGGCGTGTCGCCGGGGGTCCTGCAGACGCACTTTCTCAGGGGGCTCTCTGCGCTTCACACACTCAGGTTACCCTGCTGACAACCGCTGTCGCTGCTGCAGGGGACAGGGGGGCTCAGCGATCACCCCCAAAACCTGGCACGGACCGGAGACACGCGGCTCTCAGGAGAACCAGGCTTGGTGTACAAAAACAAGTGTGGTCAAAGATGAGCCAGAGGGAAATAACTACTAACACTACACTCCAAGCTCCTAAAGCAGAACAACTGGGCCACTCCAGGAAGCAGAGCGGTTTCAGCCACTCCTGCCTCCTAAAACATGAAAAAAAAATACCCCGCTAAAACACCTTGTCTGTGAAAGATGGTGGGAAAGAGTGACTGGAAAGAGGGGGGAGAGACACCTGACCGAGCTCATCAGTCCTGTCAGCCTGGAAATGCTGGAGGCCTCTTTACTTTATGGCCTCAAAACAGCTCAAGAACAACACACCACTCTCAAAGTTATGCATTAAAACTGCACGTGACGAACACCCCCCCCCCCCCCCAGAACTTCAGTTACTGTACACAGCTCTAAAAATAGGTGCTCCGCTCCCTGCGAAACACAAGGCAGCAGTCTGTGGGCTAAGTGACTACAGCTGCATTGCATCACAACTGGTCTCTAAGTACCACCGAGCATTCTGCTGTCAGCCCCAAGACCACAGAGTCCACTAGACAAATATCAGCAGGGTCAAGTGCATCCCACGAGATAACCCCTTCCCAAATCCACAACTAAAAGGCCATTTTTAGACATAAAAAGTCTCCTTTCAGCTTTGATTCAAAGGAGTGGCTGACGTGGCAGAGACATTTATTTTTTGGAAAATATAAATAGTATTGCTATAGTCACAGTGCAAGTCCATAAAATGCAATGATGATGATTTAGTTATACGCGACCATTTTATATCCATTTCATATTTGCAATTGATATACATGAGTAGGCTACACTTACTATAAATGCAGTTAATATTAGATATCAGACTGTCTCTGTCACGCAGGCCCATTTCGATAATGGAAACCAGCGTTGTGCTGAAGACACACGGTGGAACAGGACCAGTTGATCTGCAGTGCACCATGGGAGGGGAGGCAGACCTGCTGAATGTTATCTCCAGCATCAGGTAACCAGAGATCCCCCCCCCCCCCCCCATCCGTCTTGAGAGGGGGGAAGGGGCTGGGGGGATGGGGGTTCATGTGAAAGTGGGACTTTACAACCCATTACAAGCCCCTTTTTCTCAAGGGAGGAACACAGGGCTTGAGGCTTCGCTATACTTTTGGAATGTGTACATGAAATGGCAGCGGCAAACAAACCGCATACATTGCCAACAAGCAAGAATTTAAAAGAAAAAACCTTATTCTACACAAAAACCGGAAAGGAAAATGACAACCCATGAGATCTAATTCTGAGTAATAGAATTAGAAAATTTCATTTCTGCTTCAGGGGACAGAGCTGCAGTGGTGGCTTCCCCTTTCAGAGGCGAACACGCCAGAAACAAACATCACTTCCATTACAGGAAGCGAGGGCCATGGAGCACTTCCTGTAACGTGTTCACGACAGAGAAAGGTTTTTTTTTTTCCCCATTTTATTTTTGTATAACCTGTCGATTACAACCCTGTGGAATATTCCGAAAGTTAGACGGGTTCCACCTTGCCCCTTTTCACAACATGTTGATCATCCCAACGGTACTGCCAATTCAGATTAAGCGGTACGCAGGATGAAACAATGTTATCACTGGCAGATTAACCATCGGTTTGAATCAACAGAGATAACAGCAATTGGGTTGCCCATGCTCACAAGGAAATGCTCATTACTTTTGTCCTACATTTCAATGTCAAGCGCAGTAGTCACTCAAAGGATACTGTTGATGTACTCTCCTTAACAGCGAGACCAGAATCCAGGACACCTCAGGGGGCAGACAGGTAAAAACTCTGGGCCTCTGGGCTGCCCCTCCACTGTGTATTTAGGACATGATTTGAGGAAGGAACAGTTAACCATGTTGGGCTTCTTGCATATTATGCCCCCAGTAAAACTCAACCTGTACACCTTTAAACACTTTGCCGGGATGCAAATGCTTCGTAGTGTGAAATAACCAGCACTGGCAGTAATGAACATGCTCTGCCCCAATTACCGCGACAATGGTGCCTGACTGACAATGGTTTGACCCAATGGGAAAAGCGCAGTGGCCTTAAAGGAAACGGTGGCTTCTCAGGCCTTCTCGCCGAAAATTCAGCCTAAGCAGGATCTTCATCTGGCACAGATCCATTCCAAAAAGGGGTAAAATTCTGCCAAGATCAGAAAAGTCATTATTAAATTTGTCCCCAAATCACAGCCAAAGACCAATCGCAGGTTCTCAACACAGATCACCACAGGTTCTCTCTGAAAGCATGAATATCACATGACTCTAGAAAAATAACAACCCAGCCTTACAACTTGAACCATTTCTGGTGTAGATCATCAATCTTTCCCACCAATAAGCCACAGAAATGAAATGCATAAGACAAATTAATGGTCATGTAAACCACCCCAAAGAGATTGAAAAGTGACATTACAAAATGCCAAAGCAGTGCTCCACGATCTTTAATCAACCTATTTCAATGACATTCCTTTGCAAAAACAAAGCACAGGCCAGCCTTGCTTCATGAGAAAGCGTTATGAAGCCGGTTGCTGGCTTGAAAAGCAGCTTCTGAAAAGGCTGTGCTCTTTCCCTTCTGCTAGGACCGTTGGCTGGCCCCTGCCTCATAACTTGACCTACATATGAAAACTAAACCATAAATATGAAGGTATAAATGGCACGTTGGCACTTTCCTTTTTTAACACCAACCTGGAATGACATTAGCGGTGTGCAGCAGAGCTTGGTCTTCCTGCTACTTGCTGGTGAATCCATCTCCACTGTACACAGGGGGGCTCAGACTGCGCTTTTATTTTTGGCTGTCATATGAAACTATCTACTATCTATACTACAAATAGAAAAACTTTTAGATTTATTGCTGGCAGCGGCCTGAGTATCCTGCAGGAAATGGGGTCGGTTGAAACTAAAAGCAGTTTGATTCATCATTATCCAAAGGGGTGAGAAGAACCAAGTTCCATATACATCTGTCCTTCCCCACCAACTGAACAGGTATGCGCATTCAGTTACGATAGAAGTTTCTTCAGATTCGCTCCTTTCCAGAAGGTGAAGTGTCTCTGTCCATTTTGGAATGTCGAGTTAAAATAGCGACCGTTCCAAAACTGCATGGCAGGAAATTGACCTGCATGGCCTGTTAAGAACAGTACACTTTAATAATGCAACTGGTGTACGGGTGAGCCAGGGAGAATGCTTCAGGTTTGGGCCTGGTTTGAAGAGCACTGTGGGGACTGCTCATTGAGAGCAAAAAAAAAAAACTTGACCTTATAACGACCCTTTCCCATTCCCCTGACCTCCATGAAATTACATTTTTAACCTGTACATTGAATTACAATCCAAGTCCAGAAAGCATTTGAAAATAACCTGTTCTTTCAGTCAAACACACAACCAAGTGAAAACATGTGGAGCGTCGACCTGAATTCACGTCTGAGTGCATCTAAGGTTTTATTTTCTCAGACCCCGTATGCACTCTATGCACACAAGTAACTAACTGAAGGTCAAGTCATGGGACTGTGTGCAGTGAGGAGCAGCAAAGTGTGTGCAAGGATGTATATGTGTGTGCATTTAAATGTGTGTATGCAAACATATGTGTATGTATGGTCTGTCTTGAACTAGTGTTGGGCAGACCACCACGCTGACATTTAGATATGTGTGTGCGTCTGCGTATGTATGCGCGTGTGTGTGTGTGTATATATGTGTGTGTGTGTGTGTGTGTGTGTGCGTATATGCGTGTGTGTATGCATGCACGTGTGTGTGTATATGTGTGTATGTGCATATATATATGTGTGTGTATGTGTGTGTCTGTGTGTGTGCATGCGTGGGTGTCAGTGTGTGCGTGCGTGTATGTATGTGTGTATGTGTGCGTGCGTGCATGTATGTATGTGTGCGTGCGTGCGTGTATGTGTGCATGCGTATGCGTGTGTGTGTGTGTGTGTGTGTATGTATGCGCGTGCGTGCGTGTGAGTATGTGTGTGCGTGCGTGCGTGAGTATGTGTGTGTGTGTGTGTGTGTGAGTATATGTGTGTGTGTGTGTGTGTGTGTGTGCGCGTGTGTGAGTGTGTGTGTCTGTGTATATGTGTGCGAGTGTGCGAGTGTGTGTGTGAGTGTGTGTGTGTGTCTGTGTATATGTGTGTGAGTGTGTGTGTGTGTGTGTGTGTCTGTGTATGGCTCCGTATCCACCCAGGGCGCAGTGCTCAGCTGTGGAATGCGGTTGGAATGCAGAGGAATTCCTCCCACCCAGAGCCAATCGTAGCGCTTGGCCCCCACGAGAGATCATGACCCCACCATCCCGGCACTATCCTCTCTCAGCAGGGGAAGACTCCCCCCAAAGAGCGCTTGCCCCACTCTGTCAAGCAAGGGGTCCCAGGACAATGGCATCCTACTCGCGTGTGGACGCACATTGACCAGGGGGGCAGGGGGGGCAGGAACAACAGCCTTGCTCAAGTCCTTGAATTTTCACTTCAAAAGCAAAGCACTGTATCACAATTTGCTTTGGCACAATGCAGGAAAGCTGCGAAAACCACAAAATCAGTCTCAAGTATTTTTGTCTTATATTTAGACTTAAAATCAAATGTATATGACTTTTTTGTTACGTAAATAATATCAGCAAGTAGGGTGAGACAAGTTCATTTGTCAAACAACTTAATTTAAAACAAGCAAAGTGACTTAATATAAACTAAAATGTCAAAATCTAAAAGAAAATTGAGATTGATATTGAAATTCTCTCACTACAGAACTTAAACATTTCTTGAGACAGATTTGTTAGTTATTACAGTGAAAATAATATGAACTGCAGATGGCCCCACACCTTAAAGAATTCAAATGGCGGGATTGGGGCACAAACAGTTGATGCAAGCTCTGATGAGGTGTCCGTTGGACCCCCCCCCCTTCTCTCTCTCTCTCTCTCTCTCTCTCTCTTTCTGCGCTCCCTCCCAGTACGTCAGGGCGATTGTGTGGAGGGTGCTGACGAGCAGACAGTCCGTTAATGGTCCAGTAGCCAGCACGGTGGAACTGGAGCATGGCCTGTTGGGGGGGTAAGGAGGGGGGAGGGGAGCTCATCCCCGCCGAAAGGAGGCAGCCCTAAAGCCTGGGGAAGAGGCAGGTAAAGACCGCACCGCTGCCTTCGGGTGTCGTCACACAGCGAGGAGCTGACCGAGAGCACAGGGCCACAGACCACAAGGCCGTCATGTTCTTTCAGGACACGAGGCCAGCGCTGACTGAAGAGCCAGCCCCCGCCCAGAGAGGCATTTCTCAACAGCAGCGTGACTAGGTTCCTTTGAGCTGATCATGCAACGTTCAACATGACTCTGTGGGTACAGTCTTTGAAGGGTTTCTCAGAAGCTTGTGTGACATTTTGAGCAACAAACTGAAAACACGCTTGGTTGAAAACAAGCTAGCGGGTAACTCAAGAATAAGGGCAACCTCATCTGAGCAAGTGTCCAATGACTCAGAACGGGGTCAGGAAACCTTGAGGCACCTGAAGAGAGGGCACATCCTGCTACCGAAAGAACCTGATAGAGCACGCTTCACATCTCCCCACGTCACCTGGCCTCATTTCAGGTGAGGGCTTTGATGGTGAAAGGACTGGTCCAACAATGCCGTTAAGAAGCCTGGGGTTTTCCAAGCTCAGAGTCTACTGGTTTACTGAAACTGTGGAACCCTCGCGGATGGATGACATTACCACTTCCTGTCTCAGGAGACCCAACAGCTTAGGATAATGGACATTGACAATGTTCACAGAAAAGTGTTACATTTCAAAACATCCATAAAAGGGCAGAATAGTAATTTGCTTCCACCCATAAAATCACCTTTTAATTTACTCTTATTCTGTATATTGAGTGCAACTTGTTTGTAAATGATACTACATGCACATAAAAACAAATTATCAGCTGGAGGGAGCCAAAAAGAATAATTGTAGCAGCCCCAGGACCCTGCACAAGCTTGTGTAAAAACAGGCAATCGCAAAAGAACAGGATTTGACTGCACACCACCATTGTGAATACATCTCTCTACAGAAACACCAGCATCATGAGAGACACTGCAAATCAAAATCTTTGGAAAAACAATTTTCACCTGGGTTTCTCAGCAATTTCCCATAACTACTCTGTTCCCAACCCGCCCACCAAAAATGCTCAGCTGCAGGACACCTTGAAAATTGTAATAAGCGACCGGCGGAATCGATTTACACGGCTCATAATAGGCCATTCGTCACAGCAGAAGATGGCTGGGGAAACAGTGGGTTTATTACGGTTATGCCACGTTTCACGGCAGCTGAGACGTTAACCGGCTGCCAGGCGTGGAGCCTGCGGTCAGAGAACACGACGCAAACAGCGACCCGGAGACCACGTGAACCCGGCGCTCCACGTGTGCCGGCCCTTCCGCCAGCGCCGTGCGGGGCCGTTGCCATGATAACCCTAACCCCCCCTCGGGAGAATGCCGTGGCCGGAGGGGGCGGGCCTGAGCAGGTGATGTCATCTGCTGCTGCCCTGCGTGTGTGCATCAGGCTCCTCGGTGGCGATGTGAGCTGACAGGGGGAAAACAATCGCCCACACAGGCCCAGGGGAACGAGCACAAAGGACCCAGCACCTCTCTCATGGCCCACCAGCAAAGACAAAACAAAAAAAAAAAAACAACCCCTTCGGAATCCATGGAGCCCCCCTGACAGAGAGGTGTGGCCTACACATGAGGAGGTCACCTGGGTGGGAGGGAGTGCGGGGGAGGGTCTGGGGGGGGGGAGGGGGGGGGGGGGGGAGTGTCCATCCACCCCTGACTCTGGCTGACCGGGGGTACTGTGGAAGGGGGTTATGTCCACCCCTGACTCTAGCTCACCAGGGAGCGGGGTAGTGTGGAAGGGGGTTATGTCCACCCCTGACTCTAGTGCACCAGGGAGGGGGGTAGTGTGGAAGGGGGTTATGTCCACCCCTGACTCTAGTGCACCAGGGAGGGGGGTAGTGTGGAAGGGGGTTATGTCCACCCCTGACTCTAGCGCACCAGGGAGGGGGGTAGTGTGGAAGGGGGTTATGTCCACCCCTGACTCTAGTGCACCAGGGAGGGGGGTAGTGTGGAAGGGGGTTATGTCCACCCCTGACTCTAGTGCACCAAGGAGGGGGGTAGTGTGGAAGGGGGTTATGTCCACCCCTGACTCTAGTGCACCAGGGAGGGGGGTAATGTGGAAGGGGCTTATGTCTACCCCTGACTCGAGTGCACCAGGGAGGGGGGTAGTGTGAAAGGGGCTTATGTCCACCCCTGACTCTAGCTCACCAGGGAGGGGGGTAGTGTGGAAGGGGGTTATGTCCACCCCTGACTCTAGTGCACCAGGGAGGGGGGTAGTGTGGAAGGGGGTTATGTCCACCCCTGACTCTAGTGCACCAGGGAGGGGGGTAGTGTGGAAGGGGGTTATGTCCACCCCTGACTCTAGTGCACCAAGGAGGGGGGTAGTGTGGAAGGGGGTTATGTCCACCCCTGACTCTAGTGCACCAGGGAGGGGGGTAATGTGGAAGGGGCTTATGTCCACCCCTGACTCTAGTGCACCAGGGAGGGGGGTAGTGTGGAAGGGGCTTATGTCCACCCCTGACTCTAGTGCACCAGGGAGGGGGGTAGTGTGGAAGGGGGTTATGTCCACCCCTGACTCTAGCTCACCGGGGAGGGGGGTAGTGTGGAAGGGGTTTATGTCCACCCCTGACTCTAGCTCACCGAGAGGGCATGGGTAGTGTGGAAGGGGGTTATGTCCACCCCTGACTCTAGCTCACCGGGGAGGGGGGTAGTGTGGAAGGGGTTTATGTCCACCCCTGACTCTAGCTCACCGAGAGGGCATGGGTAGTGTGGAAGGGGCTCATGTCCGCCCCTGGACTCCTACAGCACATTTGACAGGGCGCTGCAGGTAGGGAATAGGGGCCAGTTCCGCAGCGGCAGTCACCTGCACACCTCCCAGGGCCTCGGCTGCCGGGATTTTACCTTCTGCACTCCCTCCTACGAGCGTCAGAGAGCTGCAGGAGCACCATTCTCCCAAGACCAAGATGGCGACCAATGGAGTGCACAAGTGCAACAGAACATCAGCTTGCTAATTTGTGCTTTTGTCAGCATGGTGATCTGCCCGACAAAACAGCTCTCATGTGTAATACTGCAATATATGCAGTCTCTTTTTGAAGAGAAACATAGAACAAAACACATGAACAAAATGCAGGAGAATCATAGGTGAAATGGTAGCTATACCATATACCATATAAATATTTTTTCCCCCGCACTCTCCTATAAATAAAACAATCACTATGTGGTTAAAGTGCAGACTTTCAGCTTTGAGGGTTTTTACATCCATATTGGGAGAACCGTGTAGGAATTTGAACCCTTTTTATCCACAGTCCCCAGGTGAGTCAGGTCAGGTGAGTGAGTTGGCCACTCAAGAACATTCCACTGCTTTTGGTCTGCTGCATGATGAAGCGTTGTTCAATCAGTTTTGATGCATTTGCTTGGATCTGAGCAGACAAGACGTTTCTGTACATTTCCACATTAATCCTCCATGAACACAAGTGAACCAGTTCCTGTGGCAGCCATACATGCCCAAGCCGTAACACTACCTGCACCATGTTTGATCGATGAGGTAGGGCGCTTTGGATCATGAGCTGTTCCTTTTCTCTCTCTACGCTTTCGTGTTAATACTAAAAGTCTGCACCTTAACTTCAGTCATTATTTTATTTCAAATGCAATGTGCTGGAGTACAGAGGCAAAACAACAACAAAAATGCGTCTCTGTGCAAATACGGACTGCACAGTTTCATCTTCCTTTGCAGGCGGTGTCCTTCTCCCCCTCAAAGCCTACTTGTTTTCTTGCATTGGGCCCACCTGAAAATCCTTCCCCTTGAAACATCTGATCATCTCTGCAGGCTAGACATACATCATAGCAGAATGGCCACAGTCAGCACACGTTTAACAAGGAGGAAATGCACAGTTTCCTCGTTCAGCTACACAAGGGTTTAAAAGAAATGCCTCACAAAAACAAGGACTGCTTTCAGTTGACAGTTGACCGTTAAGAAAAACCCTGCACTTTTCAGGACGGTAAACAAATTTAAGGTAGAAATGGCAGTAGGAGAAATAAATACAAGGTGTCCATGAAGATTAAAGCCTTTTAATGCCTTTGAAGAAAACCACCAAGTTACAGTTTTCCACAAAAGTTTGAGGTCAAAGCTTTTAGCAAAGTGGCTTAGTCCCACAGTGTTTTTCTTCCCACATGGGAGTTTATACTGCAATAAAACAACTGTCAGAGATGGGAATCATTAAAACAACCAGCCAAACAGCAGGCTAATCCACTGGACCCCTCACACGTAACCAAGCTGGACATGAATTCACTCAAGCTATTTCAGATAGACCCAACACATTATTATGTGTCCGACACCTGACAGGTAAGAGCTGATACCGGCAGGCTGGTCAATGGAGGTTGGAGATAAGGAGTTTATAAAGTTTAAAAACTTTATACCCAAAACCCAAAAAGTTCACGCAAACATACACAAACAAACCCAAACACACAGTGGTACAGACTCCGCAGCCAATTCAAAGTTTTTATCTTCTTATTGTCACGGCTGCCAGATTGAGTTTCCCCCTCCGTGGACAACTGTCCGTCTTAAAAGTACCACAATGCTCAACCAGGGGGAAAACCGGAAGCAAGGACACGGAGAGCCGGAAGACCATCACCACCATTCCCATCAAAGAAACACGGGAGCAAGAGTCCATTAAAAGGAAACCCTAACCTCAAAGCGTGGGGGCGAGACAAGGACGCAAGGAAAACAACTGCCGAACAGTGACCCCTGGGAATCTGGAGTCCAGGCCAGCTGCCTGGATCATCTGACCGTGGAAGAAAGGCGTGGCTAAGTAAACATTTCCAAGCCCTTCCGAAAACAGACTCTACTGTAGCTAATGAGGGCAGTGGGACCCAAGGGCGTCTGTGGGACAGCCCACAGCTTCCTTTGTTGCTCTTCTGTTGCGACATTAAACTGCGTCAATGGATTCTTCCCGGCGTGAGCTGGAAAGCAAAGCACAGCATTTCTAGGGAGAACCCGCAGGCACACGGTTATTACGAACAGTGTACCAGGGGCATGACATGAACTGGGACTTCTGAAAACGAGGCCTGTGGAAGATTCTTGCTGTGATGTACCGAGCACGCACACAGTAAAAGGCTTCTGAAGAGCTGGTTTTAAAATGTTTGTACGATCCTCACAAGCACTGTCACTGGGTTTAAGAACCACCCAAGATGCCTTTTTAAAGGGCTCTCAAATTCCTTACGGTCCTTTTCTGAGCGAACGAAGCCACTTCACTGCGGCCAGCAGCACCCACATGCTACCCCGCCCTGCCCCGCCCTGCCCTCGTGCTCATCCCACCCTGCAGATGGGGTGGTATCAGGGGTAAATCACAAAGCAGTATCACTAAGTCTTACTGGATAAGTTCACCAAGCCAAACCCAGAACCCTTCCAGAACTGGAACATGGACTGGAGAGCTGTGCCGGGTTTTACTCAGTGAACGTATCTAGCTAACTCAGTACTCCTGCTGTGTGATTTACCTCCCTGGTCTGAACCAGTTTGTTTGTTTTGTGACCCAAGATCCCAAGATAATTTCAAGGAAATTTCCAAGGAAAAAAAAACGCAATGTTAGAAAACTATTTTGGACTGAAGATAGCCGGCCGAGAGGGGAGTGGAAAAGAGAAACCTTCCTACGCTGAGCCGAAGCAAGGATCACCAGCAGACTGGCAGCGATTCAAGTGTCCTTGAGGCGCTCCTCGTTATCGCAAGAGTGTGGAATGGGTTATCTCCGTTCCCCCCGCCTGCCCAGCACAGGATTCTCACTGCTGTTAACCCCTTGGTGATCAAAACACAGCATTCACGCTACTGTGATACTGCAAAGACTCCATGTACTTACATGAAATAACATTTTGAGTTGCTGCTGAAGATATGTGCTTCACTTATACCGTTTGTGTGTCTGTGTGTGTGCGTGTGTGTGTGTGTATTTGAGAGAGAGTTAATATGTCGCTATTTTGTGCTGTTGTGCATATAATATGATTGTGTCGTCTTGTGTGTGTACATGTGAACGTGAGTGTGTTGGCTGTGTGTGTGTGTGCGTGTGTATATGTGTGTGTGTATGTGTGTGCACATGTGAACATGAGTATGTTGGCTGTGTGTGCGTACGTGTGTATGTGCACATGTGAATATGAGTATGTTGGCTGTGTGTGTGTGTGCGTGTGTGTGTGTGTATGCGTGCGCTTCTGAGCTTGGGGGTGGGGGGAGTGTGAGGCCTGCATATTGCAGGTGTTTGTGGGCCTGGGCTGCTCAGTCCCACATGCACCGTTTACCGAAGAGCGCAGTCTGTCTGCGTGTACTTTACATGCTGAACACATATACCCCCACCGATTCACCAAGTCCCACGCAAGACACGTTGTTTTCACTGGTAATCTGGGCCTGATCAAGCACGGACCACTCTGTTTACTTTTCACACGTAATCTCCAGCTTGCCCCGTCCTGCTGCTAACTAAACACAAAGTGGGGGGGTGGGGACCCCCACGCCTGCCGACAGGGCTAATGGGTATGGAAATATCCGGGCCTTTGTTGCCGATGTCCAGCCATGAGCAATCAGCTCACTGGGGGCTTTAAGCAGCCAGTTCTGGTGACCGTGGGGAGGCCCAGGCAGACTGGTTAGACAAAACACTGGACCCCCCCCCCCCCCCCCCCCCACAACCCAAGCACCCACAGGGAGCCCGGCTCTCCCACAGAAGGGCAGGGGGGAGATCAGCCTGGAGCTGGCCTTTAAAATATGCAAAAATGTGTAATCTCTGAAAATTGTTTAATTTCGTAAAGAACATAACAAAGAACCAATGTCACACAAAGAGATTATGCAATCTGACACTATAAGAGCCCCCTGGCTCCTCCCAGGTCCTCTTCTACAATCATTTAATCCGCAAAGAAACACATCTTTTACTCAAAAGTTAATATTCAGATGAGAATGTCAGAAGTGTTTCGGTTTGACAGTGAATGCATTACTTTGATCTGGACCAAGTGGAAGAATCTGATCAGCCCTCCTAAATTCAGCTCCCAGTTTCAGCTATCCCCGCCCCAGGGCAAGGGTCTTCACAGAAGCAAAGAGAATGGAACACTGAATTATTGGCTGAAAACACTGTCAATCAAATGAAATTGCCAGTCGGTGAACTCAATTCAGCTAAGAGATGGCTCCACAACTCCCTTTACCATTAATTTTACCCGAGTCAATGGTGTCAACGGGCTCTGGAGAAACACAAAAAAATAAGCACAAGAAAAGCAAGGAACTAAGGAAAAAAACTAGTAAGCCATCAAGAATTAAAATATTCTAAAAACAAAATTAAAATTACACTAAATGAAGGACATAGCTCACTCACACTGGTGGTGGAAGAAAGAGGGAAACAAGTAATTAACCCAGCAAAGCATCGCATTAAATGAACTTATGTGTTCAAATGTGAAAATACACAAATGATCAAACCCCATTTAAGATTCACAAGTCATAAGGCCGTAGCCTATTATGAGCTTGGTAATAAAAACAGTCTGGCCAATTTAGTTCAAAATCCTTGCCCGTGGTTATAAACCAATTATCACAAAGAGCATTTCCCTTCTTTTTTAATTCCAAAACTAGGTGGAGAACGGCGACAGACAAAGCGAATGGCTTTTGACCTCAGTGTGAAGAATTCAATTTGAGAGCATTCTTTCTTTCGCCTGCCTAGCAACAGGGCATTTCAAAATACTTAAAACTCAGGCAGCCCTAAGCAACTGCTCATTATAAACATTAGCCTCTTACCTTCTTCATAATACTTTCAAAGGATTACGACCCCCCCGCCCCACAAAGAGAGACTTTTAAATCATCTTAGGAACTTTGTGCTATTAAAAAAAAACAGCCCATTTTGAATTTAGATCTAATCTACTGAAGAACACAGGACAAAATCAAACACTGCCATTGTTCAGTAAAATATAGTATTAGAAAGTCAGGGAAACCAATATAAATTTAGCACTGAATAGATTTGTTATTATACTAACAAACTTTGTGCTGCTGTTATACAATAAACTTAATAAAGTGAAATAGCCGACTCAGAAAATAAACGACTAATTTACTGTGTCTGGGTAGCTATCTTTATACTGGGAGACTTGATTGCATTTCCCATATTAATCCTATCACAGAATTGGACATATCCTGGATTAATTCAGAGTTGGCATTTAGCGCCTGAGAAAGTATTGACTCAAAGTAATAGATGGACAGTTGACTAACTGTGGCACACAGCTATGGCCAAGAGTTTACCTGGACTTCACTGCAAGGCAGCTAGAATTTGGTTAAGGCAAGCAGCTGTGCCAGGGATGTTTTTGCAAAAGCAAAGGCCCTTCCAAAAATACCAAGAAAAATTAACATACCCAAGAAGTGTCCGATCTGGAGGCTTTATATCTGGCTGGAGGCTTTATTCCCATGACAAGACTAAAATGCCTGCCTGGGTAAACAGGGGGTGGAGGGGTAGGGTGGTTAAACCCAGCACTTTTATGGCTGGGCCGAAGGAATATGAGAGCCCTGTAAACCCGTGAAAGCAGCCGGTCGTGACCCTGGTGAGGAGCAGCACGAGGGCCTACCGCCACAACTCATGCATCACCTCCACTACAACCCTGGGGGGTTAGGCGTGGAGATTGGGGATCGGACGGTTCATCTACAGGACTCTGAATGTCACATTCCACAATGACAGGGTGACTCACCCCCCCCCCCCCAACCTTCCCCAACCACACACACCCAGCATAAGGGAACACAGCTATTCATTTCTTTATTTTTATTATTGAGGTATAGGAGTTGTGGGTAGGAAAACGATTGTGATCCTCTAAATGCTAAACGTTGCCGAGGACAGTTGCCTCTTAATTTTCTTAGCCTTTAGTTTTTCTTGATCCCATGGAATTGGTAAGCATGCAAAATCAGTACAGCAGAAGGAACATGATACAGTGAAAATAGGCTAAAGTTGGGAAAATTCTACCTTCTTGCTGTTAGGAAAGATAGCTTTTTCCTCCAACAGCTGACCTCCCTTACAATGGCAGCATAGGATATGCGAGTGTAACGTTGGATGGGAAATTAAAACAGCTGTGCTGCAAGCTCACAGCATAGATGAGAGGCACGCTTTTTTCACTTTACAAAAAACAAGCGCAAAGTCTTGTTAGTGGGCCTGTTAGCGGGCAACTCTGTCTACCGGGAACCTAGCTGTCGCTCTGTGCCGTTACTCAGCTACTGACTTACAGGTTCTGCTGTCTTTTGTGCAGCCAAAAATTCATTATGTAATTTTTTGCCATGCCCAATTTTTTCCTGAAATGACCCTTTTGTGCAGTAACATATCTAATGCGCTTCTACTGAATTTTAGTATTTTGGCTGTGGTCCAGCCTATTGGAGCATGCTTGTACAGCCTATTACTGGGGTACTAAAAATAGATTTACGCCAGTTAACCGAAATATGAAAATACTGAAAATGCCCATCCTTAATATGAATAATCTTTTTTTGCTAGTTAATGATCTGAGGGGCAAGAGTACAAATGGCCCCAGTTTAATAACCCTGATATATCATGTACTTATTTGAACAGAAGGCAGTTCAAAACTTGAATATGGAGTTTTAGTCACAGAACATATATACACATTTATAGACAGAACTACTACATGACTACATGACTTTTATGCATTTCATGTAACCTACTGGTACAATGCATGTATGAAGTTTGCTTGTAGCTATGTTGTAGCTAATCAGTTCGAATTGTTACATGCCGGTTATATTCAGAGCTCAAAAAGTGACCTTCAGTAGCCTCTTATTTTTTAAATGGATCAAGGATTGTACAATCAACCTGTATCATCAGACATGCGTTCAAGGCGGCAAAGGTTAGCTAACGTTAGCTAACATTCACCAACATATTCAAACTTTTTTCCGTTCACCAGAAATGTTAGCTAAGATTTTCAATCGTTTGAAAAGGTAGCTTGTATCAAACAAAAATGGCTGCTGATGGGGAAAGTGCAGCGAGAACAAAAGCAGACAATTATTTGGCTGTTACAATACACTTTAAGCAATGTAATATTCGTTCTTACCTTCAAAAACAAATCACAGGTAAGCAACAAGTCAGCTAGCTGGCATTGATAGACCTAAGTCGCATCCATTTGTATTAAGACAACTGGTTGGTGGTAAATTAAATGGAATGTTCATTTAAAATCGTAACAGTAACCGTATGCTGCAAATATAGTTCACCACAAACTTTTGCAGTCTTCAATGCACACCTGCTCATATGCAGCCTATATGCCTGGCTTGTTTCCACTAACAGCACAATCCTCTCCACAAGTCAAGTCAGTTGTTTGACAAGGACAGTAAATCTAGCCAATGAACCACATTCTGACAGCGACTTTCTGAAGAGCATACACTGGTAATAGCACAACATAAACATAAAAAAGGGAGCATTTTAAATTATAGCCCCATTAGTCTACTAGAAAATAACCTTTCAAAGAAGCTCAATAAATAAGGGAGCTGTCCATTAAGGGTAACCAGCTTTTCACATCAATCCTGTCTTTCTCTGCACAGCAGGTGAAGCACAAAGAACACGACGACTGATTCTAGATTAACATGGAATCCAATATTTTAAATACAATTGATACTCATTAAATTCATTTTGTGTTAACCTAAATCAAATGTATTGTGTTTATTCTTAACCTGCTGTACAGAAGATGATTACATTTTTTTGGGTTTTTTTTTTAAAGATGCAAACACAAAATAGAATTGGGCTAGTAGTTTGCATTTTGCAATTAGTGGGTGGTTACAGTTACAGGGAGGGAACTGTTCAGCATAAATAAACTCATCTGATAACTGTGCCAAAGTTAGCCATAATAAAAGGACAGCAGTGGGGGTTGGCCCACACAGCTGAAGCAGCACAGTTCAATGTAGGGCAGCCCTGCAGCTGCAAGTCCATAACTGGCTTGCGAGGGAATTATTCTCTCAGAGAAACACTACAATCGACTGCTCAGTGCTGACACAGAGGCCAGGGTGCCCTGTAAGAGAAGACTGTCTGAATCTTAAAGCAATACCGGCTGAAGAGTTACTTGCCTCTCAGCACCAGACAGGTCTAGCAAACGAAAATAGACTTTTCGATAAAAATATGGCATCTAACTATACAGGGCAATCTGTTTCTAGGCAAGCGGGTCTGTATTTTTAAGTTGACACAACAAACATGTTCCACATACTACAGCAGTTGAATATTTGTAGATGAGAACAGGCCATTTTGTCCATTTGCACACTATAAAGAGAGAACAAACTGCACCTCTCAAAGTACCTGAGGAACAAAAAGGCTAAACTGTAGCATCTTTGAGCCCTTTTCTTAAATGTGCACCTGCATCTCCCCTTGAACCATAGCATGAGACCCATGAAACTGTCCCATTTAGATGATAAGCTGACACTGTTAGGGGTGCAGGAATGTAACCTTAGCCACTTAAATACAGAATGTCAATCACAGCTCTACAGATCAAACCAAACACCTGTTGACTTCAGGGAAAAGTTCTGCCCTACTTAAGGAAGTTTGCAGAATGGTTGTTTGGCCAAGTGATCAGAGCCTATAAAATCTGTCAATTATTTGTAATATTCACTATTATGAGCCGTCCATCTCAACCACAGTGAATGGTACTATAAAGCTCATTCCACGGCATGAAACACTCGTTTCTAGCCATGAAACGGTGTATAAAGCTGCCAAGCAATGGCCTGTTCCCTCTTGGCTAGTTCTGAGTACAAAGCGTTTTCTAGTGGAGGTATCTTATCACACATCAGGACCGATGGAGTACTTCAAAACCAGAGCTCCTGCTATGCGTATTCGCTGAAAAAGCAAACACAAATTAAGTGCTGCCCTGTGGGCTGGGAACACCCACTGGAGACGTCCCACGATTCTTCGGTTTCAAAAGGAGACTTCTGTCCACACAACAGAGGGAACGCCACGGAATTACCTCCGGCTTCCTCCCCTCCATCGCTAACCAGTCATTATCCACGCTGGGTTCAGACGCAGGTACGGGAATTCAGTCAAATTTAAGGATTTGTCTTCTGCTGTGTATCAACACAAGCTTCTTAAGGAGGCTGTGCAATGAAATGGGAGGTGAAACTACCTAAAATTACCACTTGCGGAAGTGCACAATACAATAGACAAACCGTTTTTGAAAAACCTACAGCCCATTTAAGAGCTTTCAATCGGGATGAAACTACCTGGAGGGCTAATTATCTATGTTTATTTCATAGTTCCATGCTACACTTAGGCATAAGCATAAGGATTAGGCAGACTTCTGTACAGCACACATCCTGTAAACATCACTTTTAAGAGCAACTTTCACTGCACCCAGCACATGTGGGAATTGAGAACATTCACACACCACCTTCTGCTTGTATGCAACACATAGGAGACACTGAAAGGCAATATAAGAATCATCATAATTGGTGCAAGCACTCAGCTGGAACAAAAATGCTCAATTAATGATTGCTGTAAGGGGGTTGTGTACCTCATTCACATGGTAAATGGTTGGCATTTATATAGCGCCTTTATCCAAAGCGCTGTACAATTGATGCTTCTCATTCACCCATTCATACACACACTCACACACCAACGGCGATTGGCTGCCATGCAAGGCACCGACCAGCTCGTCAGGAGCATTTAGGGGTTAGGTGGGGGTTAGGCTCAGGGACACTTCGACACAGCCCGGGCGGGGGATCGAACCGGCAACCCTCCCGACTGCCAGACGACTGCTCTTACTGCCTGAGCCATGTCGCCCATATAATTACCTTATACATTTTACTACATGATAAATTGAAACACGATGACTCGTATGTTCATTTTGCACCTGTACAGGGATGGCAAACTGAACAGTTTAAATTCAGGTAACCAACATATTAATGTGTACTTAAAAAAACATTTTGTTAATGCCTGAAGCGCAGGTCTGAGAGCTGCATAAAAGGAAACATTCTGGATAATGGTTTAATAGGCATTTCTTCCTCCACTGCTTGTACTTGACACTTACAATAACTGCACAAGCCCTTTAACTCAAAGGCTAATGAAACATGGAGGCAAAAATGATTGAAAAAAATAAAAGCCACTCACGAGAAAACCTGGCCTCAGATATAGTTCGATTTAATGGAATATAGGATGTATTTCTTTGGTGTAGGTTACTTCAGTACTCTCACTAACTGAACTCAGGATTTTTCAATCAAGATGAACCTGATTTTCAAATTAACTCTCATCCAGAGAAACGAAAACAGAATTAGAAAACACTAGGCTTTTATGCCTGATCCAGTCGCCGTAAATGAATCAGAGTACAAACAGTAAGGTAACAGATGTCCCCCAACTTCAAGGTCTAAACATCATCCTGCAGGGAAGAAAGGTCCCAAAAAAGGAAACAAAATGCCAGCATCTCTAATAATCCCACTCCTGAAAGCCTGGAGCAGCTAACGGACAAAACCTTCTGAGTTTGCTCCACTCCCTTTGATCTTTCTTTGGGCTGACAACAGAAGGAATTACCTTCACCTGAGGTTTTCTGTGTACAGCACCTGTACAATAGGAACATCTGCTTTCTTTATTTCTTCAATGGTATGCAACATTACCGAGTAGGCTAGTTCTACAAAAAAAGCTACATGGTCAACACTGCTTCACACCTGTGGCAGACAGTTTAGCAAATGACTCAGGTTGCCGACATGAGAGGCATTTGCTAGCGTGATTCAATAACCCCGCATAATCATAAAACTATGCCGCTGGGTGAACAAAATGTCAACACTCCTAGACATCCCATAATACCCCAGTGAAACTAGTCAGAAGCATTGAAACGCAATGAGATATCAAGGGAGCTGTAACTTAAAGTAGAATACTTTGGTGGGACATTCGTATAGCATTATCATAATCTCAAGACTGATAACCCACAACAATACAGAGGTGTTGTCAGATAATTTTTTACGGACCATGGAACTCTTTACAAATGTAATGTGTTCATTACGATAATAAAACATTTTTGATGTTCACATCTGCCATGAAACACAATGCCTATGAAGATATCACACCGACAAAAAGAACATTAACTGCTTAAAAATACTACAATGTTTGCATTTCAACTTTAGTTTTGCAGGCTAGCAGCAAATCATGAAATTATTCACCATTTCAGATAGTAAACCAGGCTAGGGACGCTACATTCATCAGGAGATCACAGCCTACACAAGTTAGACCTGTGTGTACATGATGGATGAAAACACTAAACTTGCTGGAGGACACATATCAAATTTCAAACATCTTTTATTCTACTGTTGACTTGAGAGCAATCTTTTTTCAGAATCCTTTGCATATATTCGCACAGCCCCAGGCAAAATGGTAATAAAGTTGTACTTTTAATTATACGATCATAGATATTATGCAAAAACCTCAGGGTAAAGTTTACTGAGCAGCTATTAACTTTGAAACAAAATCCCATCCCCCAAGAGTTTGTAACTTCCGCCAGGCTTTTATTTGTTCACGGCTTTTCAATATCGACTTATCTAATTACAATTAAGCAAATGAAGCTGCTACACATACAGGATTTGTACATCTATTAAATGAAGTACATTTGCAAACAAACAAGGCAGTTAGCAGGGAAATTATTAGTTCTGCATTAATCAGCCCCATCTCTGCTGCACTAGGGTCAATATGGAGTACCCCTTAGCCAAAACTGACTTCATGACTTTTGGAGGCACTCCATTGGGAAGGTTCAGCTGAGGTAATTAGGCCTACCTTGTCAAACAAGGTAGAAAAAAGAAAAAAAACACCAGGGACCAGACAACTTTACATACCTCAGCTGTAATTCAGTGACACCTGAGGCAAGTTCGGAGGCGTTTCCATGGCCAAGAGCAGTGACCAAGCGCATATACAACTGCAGACTGGCAATGAGCCCAGGCTAGACAGGGGAAAGTAGGTGAGTTTGTGTGTACAATTCCACACCTCAAACTCTCTCATTGTCCTTGACTTATGTTCTTAGCTAAATCACATGGTTCAGAGAGCTATTGTAGATACCTGTGCTAGAACAATAAACATTTTTCCACAATCAAATTTTGCCATTTATTTACAAACCAGACATAGGCTAAGGTTACCAAAGTTACTCCAAAGTCACTCAACCGCTAGATGATCAGCATGATCTGTTATATTAGGTCAAATTAGAACAGCACATGTGCACAGACAGCAAGTCCGTGGAAACCAGACAACGGTGAATGAGACTAAACAAATAACACCTTTGGTACTGATAGAAAGAAAAGAAATATCACCAAAAAACTGATGGCTAACTATCTAATGATAACTAGGCCGTTGGCAGGTAGCTAAACTAGGTTTCCCTTAGCTAGCCAGGTTCTGCGAATATGTCCAATTGCAACTAAAAATAACACTCCTGATGAATTGGCGTAACATGTCTGTGTGCATGCTTTCAGTTGACACAAAGCCATATAATTATTTGACGAAATCCTATATTTGGTACATTTGTAAACTGGTTCAACCTGTTCACGAGACTGCAGTATCTAAACTTCAGACAATATTGTTTACCTTATTGGGAGTGAAAAGAATAAGACACACAGTGGCTCCCCACCAAATAAGGCAGTAACGACATTGTCCTTCTGGCGGGTGAAAAGGCCAAGTGTACGCCCAACCAACAGTTTTTGAAGGCATAATCCACATTGCAAAAGACTTGGGATTTTTCAAGCAATCAAGTTCAATTGGTAAACCATTGTCAAGGAAAGGACTTTGGAACATTGAGGGTTTTGAGCCATGGCTAGTTGCATATTATTAATTTTGTAGGAATTTGTCTAAATGTGCCAAAAATGGCCAAATTGAATATTCAATGGATCATATCTCAGCTATCATATCATGTTATTAGGATCATGTTTACCTTTACACAATGACAACGTGCTCTCAGATGACTCATTTACAAATAAAATGACACTAAAAATATGACCCCTCAAAATTGGTCCCCAGTGAAAAAAAATGCATTTCTAGGGCCAAATATCTCATAAGCAAAAATGTAAGTTTTCCGAGGCCACATATTAATTATAAATACACAATCTCCTCTAGATAAAAATTCATAGATTTAAGGCTTTTCCTTACCAAGTTATGGACCTATAAAAATCATGTTGTGCCGCAATGCATTCTTCATCGTGACACCGGGCGAAATTCAAATGCCTCTACTGGCCAAACAAAAGTGACTAGGCAGCCCAAATCTAGTTCTAGATCTCATTATTATCTAGCCTTCCAAAACACAGAAAATAAAACAAAGTCTGAGTGGTGCCATGGTGCAACCTCCTGGAGTTGACATGTAGTGGGGCCAGTGAGGCTAATCTTTTGGATGTTCTTCACTGAATTATAAAAAACATTAACACAGCTCCCACACCTCTGGTTGACTTCCCCCTCCGCTGACTCCCTATTCAGCATTCATTATCTGTACAGCTCCAAAGCCAGCTTCTCATATTGCAGCAAATTATCTACTCACTATTAGCTTTCTTTTTTTTAAAAAGCTGTCATTCATCGCAACCGACTCTATGCTTTTCTGACGTGATTATGTGCCGTTATCCAATCTCAGTGTCCCAGTTTACGCTTTAAGCACATTAACTGTAACCGCCAAAACCAATAAAATAAAAAAACGGAAAGCAACCAACTACGTTTAGGTCTACCTACTTTTTCCTGATGTTTGTGTTGACTTTCAAAGATGCATTCCCCTCAAAAGCTAAACTAACAGCTAATGCAAAGAACCCACAACCATAACTATACACACACTTTCCCCATGGGTCCCTTCAAAGGATAATTTTTAATGACCACATCTGTAACTTTATTCTACACAGCTATATTCAGTCAATTAACATAGAATACCACATAAACAGACTTTTGAACATTTAAACTCACACCTGCAACATGTACCCTAAAGCGTAAGGGTGGTCTTTGCAAAAACAAGTTCAGGTAGATAAATCAAGCAATGTCTAGTCCCGCAGAGGCACATAGCACACTTGCTAGGTGGACATTAAACTGAGATTAAATGATGATTTCAGTCTTAATTTCTGAGGAGGTAAGCAAAAAGGGAAAAAGTCATTTTGAAGTCATCCCAGGATCAACCATAATAAACGTATGACCACTTCCTCACTCTTCAAGAAAAGGATTCAGCCCGATCTAGACTGCATTTCAAATGGCACAGATATAAAAAACTGAGCATCTATGGCCCATTCAAATATATATTAGGCTGCATGATTAGACCACCTCTCAGGCAGGAAAACATAAATATGGGTTACAGTGTTCTTGAGAAACAGAAAATAAACAACAAGCCCACCCATTCAGTTTGCAGTAGTTAAGTAGTAGGCTATGGAGTTTCAGTAGATAAAGGGTATATTTTAGCAACTCGTATACACTGGAGCATTGAAAAGTATGAAGCCCACAATTGCTCAAACGCAATCCTCAGACTTAAAGGGAAAAAAAAAGATCGACAACTCAGAAACGATCTCCACTCTATCATTTAGCCTACAGCAGTTTTTGAAATGACTATCTTCTCTCTTGTCCGTGACAGAATCCAGAATTTAACTGAAATTATTGCGCGCGCACTAAATGCGATCACAGATTGCTGCAATCTGGTCTATTTCCGATATAGACTCCTAAATCAAATATGGTGAATCTAAGAATATATGCATGAAATGCCCTAGAGAGAATTTGTCAATGCGACTGACTACTTCTATATGTAAACATGGCTTTTAAAAACCCATCTCAGTCAGAGCACGTATCTCTATTTTAAATAAGCGGCTTCGATTACTGTTAAACTAGGCTACTTAATAAAAGTATTAGTGGACAAGCGTCAGGTCCAGGTCTAGCCAGGTCCAATAGTCTACCCCAAGTGATGTAGCCTAAGGTTACTAAATGAAGGTTCACAATCTAAACACAAAAGACATTGCATTAATATTACAAGAAAATAATAAAATGTATCTAGTATGTATCTAATGTGGTAGATTTTTTAATTGAGATTTTTTTAAAGAATCACAGCATAAAAAAAAAAGACCATACCAATTGATAAAGCTAGTAGTACTCCCAAAACTTTAAGCCGAAAGCAAGTTCAGTGTTTAATCAAATTAATTGCTGACAATTTATCTTAATCAAAGCACTTGACTACAGTTACCCGAGGTTACTACACAACTAGCTAGATACATTACTGCAAGTTTTAGTTATTAAATCAGAAGTAGCCCCGTTAAATAAGTTTTGTACACAAATCAAAGGCAAACGAAGAAGCAGCGCCAAACCCAAATTATTGTAAGGTAATCTTACCTATTTTGTGTGGCGATTACATCCACAGAAGTTCCGGGGGCACCATAATCAGCGCAGAGATGGTCGCTGCTGTTTTTTAAAGAAGTATTCAACAATTCCTGAGCGGCTGTAGATAAACTTTTAGTATTACTCGTATTATCGGAAAGCGGACGATCGGTTACAGAATTGCTCTGCTGAATGTGGCGAGTCTGCTGTAGCAGAGTCGCCTGCACTGCACCAGGCGAGGAAATGGACAAGAAGTGCAGCTGGGCTGATATTGGAGCCGTCCCGGTCTCTGGCGATAGGAGCAGCGACTCAGGTTTGTCCAGATCCACACTTCTCACTTTCCGCAGGTCTTTGCGTCTCCATTGTGAGTTTTCCCCGGTCCTGTTCTTCGCCGCGCCGGGACTGCTCGGAAGACCAGGGGAACCTGAATTGCCCTGAGAAGCACTTCCAACGTTTATGCCGTTATTCAACTCAGAAATTCCCGACGACGAGGTCCGGCTCCCCGCCGTCGCCATTTTCTGTCCCGGAGTTTATCACTTAATAGCCTCTATGGAGGAGGGAGTGGAGGGAATTGGGGGAGGGGCACAGGGGAGGAGCGAGAGAGCCTGGTAGTGTTTACATACGACCGCAAACAGCGCAAAGTGAAGCACGTGTTCTGCGTAAAATTGACACAATTAAGTGACTGAATTGCATTTTTTGGGGAGAAAATTACTTCGTTCCTGTGCAGATTTAAAATGAAAATTGATTGATGGTCTTATAAGAAGAAGCAGGTTTTGCATTATATCACTGGCTGACAGCCTATGCCTGTGTATACTCATAGCTACACACAAAATTAGGTATTGCAGTAGGCAGGCGTGACCAAAGATAACTGAACTATATGAGTTACTTGGCAGATGTACTATACTACAGATAGTGTCATTCTGAACTGTTCTGTTTGACTCAGGATGAGGTAAGGGTTGGGATGAAAGTTGTTGCTTACATTGAGGCATCAATTGCCACACTTCAAAGATAAAAAAACACTGCTATGGCACATCAGCAAGTGCACACATACTGATGTTCAGTTTTGCAGCTGTCATGTTTGCCCAGTCGATCCTGTTGGCACTTCACTGATAGAATTTCTTTTCAAAGACAATGGAGTATGAGTAAATGTGCTTGTAACCCTAGAACTCTAAGACACAAAGATTCTATCACTCCAGTTTCTCACTTTACTGGCATTTAGCTGGTGCTCTTATCTAGAGCGACTTACAGCATGAACACAAAGCAAATATCATGGATTAGAACGCAGCAGTTCCCTAGACCAGGAGCATATAAAAGGCGGCAAGTGCAGGCTCAACCGACAACTTGAGAACTGCCGCACTGAACATTGAACTACTAAGTCACCGAAACAACAGCGAACCTATCCTGATGTCCGTTACACATTATATACCCCCAGCAAAGAAAAAAAAGTCCCGAATAACAGAAAAATGATTAAACGTGCTAGAGAGGGTTGGGTTGGAGGACCGAAGGTGCAGTCTTACGAGGTGGGTCTTCAGTCTGCATTGACGAATGGCTCTGCTAATCTGACCACAGCAGAGTGCCACGCCCAGCCTGTATGTCTGCTCGCCCTGTCTATGTGGTCACCCTGAGGTTGTGAAGAACTTGAACACTCTAAGTGCTCTTCTGCAGCTGTCTAAAACAGGAAATTACAAATGGGGAACATCATTTCCGCTCACAGCTTTTTAGCTTTCCCTCCTTAAATGGTCATTGGTTTCTTCAGAAACATTACTGGTATTCAATTTGTATCATGGACTTCCAAATCAGCTTGGGGTCAAGATAACAATCACCTATTTACTGTAAACAATTTTGGAGTTCTGGCTAAAGCCTCCCACCCTCTCTTCTCTACCCCGCTCCTGAGGTTATTGCCCATAACCAGTTCAAGTTCTCCTTTTTTGGAGCATCCACTGGTCTGAGCAGAATGTCACTCTGTGAACCTTGCTTAAATAGATATATCTCTTGTTGTTGACATTATATAATTGCTCATAATAATGCCCTAAAACAGCTGAAGATAGCATGCTTTACAAAAACAAAACAAAAAAAACATAATCAACTGTGCATGTCCCGTTGATATAAAATACTAAGAAACTGAAACTGCATAGTTGAACTTTCCTGAGGGTATACTGAGTCAACAAATCATTTTCATTTAAACATTTCGATTTAACAGACTGTTATAAGTTCCAAATTCAATTGACAATGGATGAAGTAAAATAGTCAGAACAACAGGTTTGACTGTGTTGTCAATGCTTGATGGTTTTATATAATTATAGTTTGTGCTACACGATATTCCCACATCTACGCGCCATCTTCAGTTTGAATGACTAATCACCAAAGCTCCCCTCAAAGCCAGCTCACGTTTCCACTGCAGGTCCAGCCACTCTTCTGGCAGATTCATTTCACTTTATCACAAAGACTGAAAAAACATGGATCCTCAAAAACAGTAAACCTGTTGGACAAGTTCAAGGGATGTATTGATTTGTAAGTGGTACTTTTGTTGAG
Source organism: Conger conger (assembly GCF_963514075.1). Classification (NCBI taxonomy): domain Eukaryota; kingdom Metazoa; phylum Chordata; class Actinopteri; order Anguilliformes; family Congridae; genus Conger; species Conger conger. Next base: position 33,322,796 of record NC_083771.1, read on the forward strand.
TTATGTTTTGTGCAGAGGCGGACTAAATACCCTGGAGGGTAGTTACCTGAGCCCAGGTATTGATGAGGCTGTGGCTTTGACACACTAAAGAGCTGTCCATCACTCTTTGTAGGACCTCAGGAAAGGTCCTGTTTGGATCTGCATTACTGTATTTAGGACTTTGAAATATATACTTCACATGACAATGTTATGTTTCAGCACACTGGCAATGTATTTTCTGTGTCTTCAGGCAATGAAAACAACCTCTGTAGATTCAACTCAAATTCACCACAACAATTCAGGCAACTATAATATACCACAATAATTCTGACAACTCTAATGCACCAAAATAACTCAGACCACCAGTGGAATTTACAGCTGGATGGGAAGGGGTGGAAAACAGCAAAAAAATTATAAATTCATCAGGAAAGAATTATGGCTCCAAAATGGTTTGCAGAACAGAATATGTTCAACAGGATTTGTTATTAAAAATTGTTTTAAAAAAACAATTATATGCAGCAATTGAGAACTATAGCCTGAATCTTAAGTTACTCTCACACTTATAAACTTGTCAAACTGCCAAGACCTTAAAGAACCTTGAAATCACATTTGAATACTACATTTGGCTATGCACTGTCGTCTTTTGACAATGTGTGAACAGAGTCAAATTTTTAACTCCCTCTTTAAATTAATAATCCTAAAATGTTATGTTGCCTGGTGGAAACACAACACCGTTGAGCAACACTCAAGCAGTACTACCATGAGGTAAAATAGCATATTTTTCAGTTTTTATTCTGCAATAGAATTGTTTCATAACAGTATTAAAACAAGACAAGACAAGGGGAAGCAAAACAGTAAGTGCTTATTTATAATTGACTAATTACAAATTTGGCAATGGGAAACAAGAAAGGTAAAATCTTGAAAGGTGTGTGTGTGTACATGGGGGATGGAATTACTAAAGTTTGGAGGGGTAGTTGTGTGTGTGTGTGTGTATGGGGGATGCAATTACTAAAGTTTGGGGGGGGGGGAGCTGTGTGTGTATGTCTATGTGTGCTTGTTAGCGGGGATTATTGGGAATGTGTGTGGCGAGCAAGCTAAAATAGGATCACAGTTCTACCCCCACCCCAAACTTGCTTGGTAGCTCCTGGCCCTGTCTGAGACCCACTTCCCTGAAGGAGCTCCATGTACTAGTGCCCCGTCCCTGAATGTTCAATGCAGCTGCCCTGCTCACCTGCCCATGGGTTACTGTGAGCACCCCTGCTCCCAACATACTATGCACACATTCAGTGAGACATCCTGTGTGTGTGCCGGCCTGTGTGTGTGCGCGCGTCCGTGCGTGAGTGTGTGTCCATGCATTTGTGAATGCCAATTTTTAGAAACAGACCATCCTTCTTGTCACCAATATTAGTATTGTGTCGATTTTTCAAACAAATTCTTATCAGTTATCAGATATCTTTGCGGTGTTCGTGTTTCTGATGCGAGAACAAGGTAATATATGAACCTTGAGATGCCAGCTCAGCAATAAAAAAGTAAGTTGCAAGAAAAGAGGCAGCAGAACAAGCGCTTCATTTACTTTAGCTAATGAACAGAAAAGTGCAGAGGGACAGCCCTAGGCCCACAGCCGCCAGAAAACACAATTTCCTGTCAATGTGGATCCAATCTATCACTAAGCTCTATTCTTAGCTGTCGAGGCTTCCTGCTGCTTCTGCATTTCCTTCTCACGTGGAGCTGAATACGCATGGCTTGTGCCGCCCTCATGATGCCAGTGATCACGGGAGAGGGGCTTTTCTGTGTGTCTGGTCTGTAAACCAAACATCATATTGATAACATCCCAAAACCTGAGGTAAAACTGTTAAATTAGTCTTGCCTGAGCAGTGCTTGAACTGTGTGTATTTTATACCTTTAACAAATTCTACAAGTTTTTACTAAAACCTACTGGCCTATACTTTACTGAAAGTGAAGATAGAATGTTACAAGATAGGCTTTTTTTTTCTTGTTTTTTTTTTCTGATTCTATATCCTCCTCTGGGAATAATTATATATTTTATTTGAAATATATATTTATAAAAAGCTCTCAGAAGTTAATGAGGAGAATTATTGAAGGATCATTTGACTTGTTTAGGGAGCCAAAGTCCTTGGTCTCATTGTCAGGAGATGGATTGCCGAGCCAGCAATGCTGAAAAAGGTCAGTGTTGGCCTGTGAGGAATTTACAAGGCTGACGATGTTACAGGAACGCGATGCCTTACTGCAGCATAGCCTTGAACACTAGCCCTGGACACTTAGCTACTTATGTGACCTCCTGCAGCCATATGAAGCTCATGCGTGAGCCCAGACAAGGGTTGGATCAGGGGTAACACTGTGACTTCACCTCTTGACTCTCAAGCCCACACATACACGCACACACACATACACTCTCACAAGCATACACATACACACGCACACGCACACGCACACACACACACTCCCATCCCATACACACACACTCACACACACACATACACACCCACACCACATGCACACACTCTCACACACACAGACACACACCCAGCCCACACGCACACACACATATAAACTCTCACACACATACACATACACGCACACACACTCACATGCATACACGCACACGCACACACACTCACACGCGCACACTAACACGCACTCACATACACGCACTCTCACGCACGTACTTACACACACACATACATTATTGGAATGTATTCTGAGGCCAGCATTAGATGTTATTGGTTTGATCACCCACCCAATCAAGAAAAGGAGGAGGTGGGGTTATTTGCAATGGGAAGTTGGGAAGGCTGATCTTCCATGAATTCCTGTATTACATTTGGGCAACTACCCATTTGTACCTTTTGTTGGAGAATAATGAACAGTAATGAACAAAAATGACTATCCATCCATCCATCCATCCATTATCTTAACCCGCTTATCCTGAACAGGGTCGCAGGGGGGCTGGAGCCTACCCCAGCATACATTGGGCGAAAGGCAGGAATACACCCTGGACAGGTCGCCAGTCCATTGCAGGGCACACACACCATTCACTCACACACTCATACCTATGGGCAATTTAGACTCTCCAATCAGCCTAACCTGCATGTCTTTGGACTGTGGGAGGAAACCGGAGTACCCAGAGGAAACCCACGCAGACACGGGGAGAACATGCAAACTCCGCACAGAGAGGCCCCGGCCGACGGGGATTCGAACCCAGGACCTCCTTGCTGTGAGGCGGCAGTGCTACCCACTGCACCATCCGTGCCGCCACAAAAATGACTAAACAAGATAAATTATGATTCCCTATCCCCCATCCCCCTGGACTGAGTTGAAAAATATTGTGGAATTGTAGAGAATTGGGAGACTATCATGCTAAACACCAGATGAAATCAGCTGGGAGCCATTGCTGCCACTTTCGCATATGATGCTGTTGTCCAGGCATGCTGAATACTGCCTCCACCTCCTCCATTTTTGATTGGGTGCCTGACAGAACCAATCACCTTTAATGCAGTCCTCAGAGCACATTCCAATAAATATTACCCTGCTTTCAAGTGATGTCCGGTTGTTAGTTCTCTCCGAGTTGGGAATACATCACAGCTCGGCCATCCGATTCATTCACATTCCCATGCTTTGTGGTCGGACAGTTGAAAGGTTATGTGTGGCTACGTGTTAGATCTTGTCACATTGTGTACATTCTAGGCTAACAATCGACTAGCTAGTTATACCAAGCAAAGTTTGGCTATTTTTGGGGGTGAAAAATGCAAATATAGCAGAACATTGAATGCTGCTGTGCTATAGTTATCAAATAATGTTGGTGTGTTTCAAATTCGTAGCTCTAGTTCACTTATGGCTTTATTTCATGACATTTCTTATGGTTCAAAGAGAAACAGGTCCCCTTTCCTGTGGGAAACATGAAAAGGCCCTAAATCCAACATCACTTGAATGCAGAGTAACAAGATGACAGCATTTTATCATGTGCCAGCACCTCTGGCTGGTCAATCTGATGCCCACAAGTCAGCCTGATGAACTGCCTTTGAAGTGTCTTCCTGCGATTCATGTCTGTGTGAGGTGACATCTGAATGGCAATGAGTGCTGATAAAATATTAGAATGAAATACAATATTTAGGCATGTTGCCTAAAGATCTATTGTTTCCATCTGAATAAAACCATCGGCTAAATGTCTAAATGTAAATGCACATTCCTTTGTTAAAATATATATTAATTTATTTGAGTTGTTCTCTGTTAAGGGTTAACCATTGTACAACATTTCAATGTAAGGGAGGGCTGAACAGTAATATCTACAAAGTCCGGGGCCCGGAGGTGGAGCACAGGCCTGGTCATACCAACACAGTGTCTCAGGCAAGTCCTTTGAACTGTCTCCAGTTGTGTTGTCTGAATGTCTTTGTTAAGATTGCTTCCTGTGGTAAGCACATGTTCAAGCTTTGAAGTTCAGATCTTAAGGAGAAAACTCAGAGAAAATGTGCTTTCAATCATCAAGCCTGATAACTACTGTATCTTTAATTGTTGAGGGAATAAACTTTATTTTATCCCATTTATTTGATCTATTTTCATTATCTTGTTTGGTGGAGTTCAGATGTAAAGCCACTAGTTACCACAGATAATAATTTGACTGTTATATGTTAGAACAAAATAAATAACTCAAGTGTTGCAAATCACTTCTAATTTAGAGAAATGCACATTTCTCTTCCTATGAACACAGCATGTTGTTTACATATGGTGACATACACAACCAGGCATAGTTATACTGCATGACAATTTCTGTGCTATAGGACTGTGAAGCAGTTTAAAATGCCTAACACAATCAATGTTGTTTGTACATGAGATGATTTTGCAAAGTAGCTACAGTACTTCTTAACCATCTTTGTGTGCCTTGTCAGCAATCTCATAGCCTTTAGAAATGCCGTTAGTTTAAAGTGCCCAGCTAATAAACAATTTATGCACACTGAGAGGACGGGACAGTTGTGTGCTTTGGAATGTTTGTTTTGGTACATTCCATTTCTTCACAGCCGTTAGAACGCCATTCCTTCACCAGTTACTGTACTGGATCATGATGTCAGAGATCTTTGACCTTTATGCTTCTGACCCAGGCTGTGTTGTATCCTTCTCAAATATGTAAATACAACCACCCTCAAAAAAACAAAAGTTCATTCTTGGATGGGCTTTACCATAATAGGAGCCTTTATTTAACATTAACAAGTAAAATTTGACAAGTCATTAGTGAGTCTCTACACCTAAACTCACTGTGGGACAAATGCATTATGGGACATGCAGTATATTATCGTGTTTCTTGGAGAGGAATACGCGGTAATTGTTCAGAGTTAAAATCTGTGAACTAGAGTTCAGATCCCACTCCAGCAGGTGAATCCAGAGTTAAAATCCAACTTCAGCAGGTGAATTCAGAGCTAAAATCTCACTTCAGCAGGTGAATCCAGAGTTAAAATCCCACTTCAGCAGGTGAATTCAGAGTTCAAATCCAACTTCAGCAGGTGAATTCAGAGTTCAAATCCCACTTCTGCAGGTGAATTCGCACCACAGGTGCATTGTGTAAACAGAGACAAGTACACGTAAAAGCATGAAGACAAAACAATTTCACAGTTGTGTCCTCCACAAACATTTCTGTGAGCAGCATTAATACGATTATATTATCCCCTGTTAAATATTGTAACAAAATATTGTATTGTGCAAAAATTATAAAATCCATATGTTCCTTTTCCACCTTCTCCTTTGTCTACTATATTTATGCTACAGTACTCTCACTGATTTATTAAAAATGTTTTTTGTTTAAGAAATTAGATAAGCTATGGATAGGAACAAATATACCACCCAGTTTACAGTATACAATGTAGCAGCAACATCTCCAGGTTACTCCTTTGGCGCTTGGAATCATATGAATTTCAACAATCAACATAGGTTTTAGAATTTTGATTGACTGTTTTTTTTCCTCAAGGCTCCCATGTTTAAAGGATGGACACGCCATTCGTTCCATGTGGTTGGGCATTGATTTCACAGTCCTGCTTGGCCTGACAGCCGTGCAAATGCCCCGCCATCTGCGAATCCTTTACATTCAATTTGCATGATGGCTCCTTGCCGATTGCTTTATGATCACGTTCAACAATGCCCTGATTTCCCCCAGAAGATCTAAAACCACATTTCTTCCATCCCGCAGGGGCGCTGGGGCCGCTAAGCTGTGGACACTGGCATCTGTGAGAATTGTTTGGACAACCTCCCAGAATGTGTCAAAAGTACGGTGGAAGTGGAAGCTTTTTGCCCCAATGCACACCCCTCCACCCCACCCAACCTCCCAGGAGCCTGATAGGTGCATATCTTCATTGCTAACATTCCCAAATTTACAGATTAATGTCTTCAGGAATTCTTTATGGCTCCCTGCATGCTTGGGTGCCTAAACACTTTGTGGACTGATAGGTGAGTCTTAATGAACGCCAAAAAAGTACTCTTTCGTTACTAAGGTTTTGTCCTCAACTAGCAGCAATGAAATGAATCAACTATTTATTTGTATATAAATAATTGTGTGAGCACATAAAAAAAATCAAGATAAGGGACATTTTTTTTAAAGATTTCCAGGTGATTGTGGGTAATGTTTAATTAAGCATAAAGTAAACAAACAGTCAACAAAAGCACATAATGTCATGCAACGAAGATTGGATTATATAATGCTCTTTTTTGGTTTTTTTTATGTGGGAAAATGTTTTCCCTGTAATCAACATCCGACATTTGTTGGCAATGTTTTGAATTCATTCCGCCGGTACACTTGACTTCTTCCAGTGAAGGTGAATCTGGAACACTCTGTAACCGTACACTCCGGCTTTACCGTCACTGTAAGACGGTGTCCACGGTGATTCATGTCCTGGCAGCAATTCTACACCTTGCAATGTTGGCCCCACTTCTACAGGTCTTTGATATAATATGACGTGAGCACTGCCAATGATTACCAATGCATTGTGAAGGCCGTCATGACAATGCGTTAGTAAAATAATGCTCACACGTTAAGGAAATGCAATAGGGGTGCACCACTCCTTCTCTCCATGTGTTTCTCCAACATCAAACTCCCACCGTTTGATGTCTACACACCGCTGATTGAAGGTGTGACGTCACTAACAAAACTCTAAACTCTGGATCAGGTAAATATCACAGGGCATAAGAACAGCCAAACGCCTTTGCCTAAGGTCCAGGCGGTGCACAGAAATGTCATCTCCAGTGCCCAGCTTTCCTGCCGTGAGTCCGCTGGAGTTCTCTAGAACTCTGCGCTGCCCACAGGCCATTGGCCGGCGTCCTCTATATACGGCCCTGGCTAAGCCCTATGGAGACAGGGCCGCTTTACATGGCACTAGGATCAGATTATCATGTTTCATTGGCTATTTATAGCTGTCTCTGTGATATAAAATACCGGGCAGACTGCAGGCCCTGGGATCAGATAATTAAACTACACTTAGTAGTGGCGGTCGGGACACCTTTGAGCCTTATCTGGTGTAGAATCTGGAGACGCCAGGCTCGAGTTCCCCTCCCGGAACTCTGGCCACGTTTAAACGCATTCGGCGATGACTCAGTGCCTGCTAATGTTTCCCTTTGATCACGTCACAGACACAAAAAAAAGAACTGCAGCAAAACGCGGCTGTAGTTCACCTTGTGATGTAATAGTTTCTGGGAAGCAGTGCAAAATGAGGCCGTTCCATGTTCTGGTACAGCACGGGTAATTTATGATTAACGGACAACCTTTTTGATTAAGTTTTACACAGACGGGCCTATTTCCAATGTGGGATTCTTGTGTATGGGGCTCAGATACTGTATCGTATTACCTTCCCCAGCACTTTCACTTCCAATGGGGGCGGGGGTTCTCTGTAGGTCAGAGGTCATGCAGGTCACTTCCTTTTTTACCCTCTGTCAATCAGCTGGCATGTTGTGCCACAAGTCAAAGGCTTAAACGCTGCTAAAACTGGAGCAAAGCTGGCAAAGTAAGAATATTAAACATTTAGTTTTTTCAAAAAAGTTTCTCTTGTTCTCGGTCATTAGCTGAGGATTGGCATGACAACAGCTATGCAATTTCAGCAGTTACATTCCTTTCAGTAAATCAAGTAAAAACAACATACCTGTACCATTCATATTATTACCAAAGGGATATACTTGTAGTAATATTGTAGTACATTTATTGTAAAAGGTTCAGGAGAGGATGAGATTGCTTCAGACTTGTCGCTGAGAAAAATAAAGTTGCTAAAAGTTCCTTTAAATAGTCACAGCCACTATGAATGGGTCATTGGGCAGCCCTCTAGAATTCATCACTTTTCATCTGAACTTCTATTTTGTTTATGATCCCTAAAAAAAAGCCTAAATGCTTTCTTGAGTAAAGTTGAAAGGTCTAGTCTTTCCCACAAAGCTATTTAACATTAACTATGTTGTGTGTGTGTGTGTGTGGGAGGTTATTTTTGCTTAGGACTTGACCTCATGACTATACACTAGTTATCTCAACCACAGCCAGACTTGGTGGATAACGTTGGATGAGAAATAAATGAATTTGAAAGAAATGACATGAGCTCAGAAAGATGCACGCTGTTCTCACAACACAAAAATGTGCAACACCACGGACTACAGCAAAAGCTGGAAAACATTTGCTTAAAATGGCAGGGGATCCTTAAGTGCTTGCACATAACACAGATGAAGAATTTAAGTTATCCATGTAACAACACAGGGGGCTTTACTCTCCATCTTAGGCGTTTAGCAGACAACTTGCAACAGACACAGGTCTCACCTAATAAAGTAGTCATGAGTGTATATGATTTTTTATTACATGTAGCATTATCTCTCTCAAATGTACACTCAGTGATCATTTTATAAGGTAGACCTAATTCATATTTTAATATTGTTGGTGACCATGTGCATCCCTTCATGGCCACAATGCACCCATCTTCTAATGGCTACTTCCGGCATGATAATGCACCATATTACAAAGGAAAAGTAATCTCAAGCTGGTTTAATGAACATGACAATGAGTTCAATGTTCTTCAGTGGCCTTCCCAGTCACCAGATCTGAATCCAATAGAACACCTTAGGGATGTGGTAGAATGGGAGATTTGCAGCATGAATGTGCAGTTGACAAATCTGCAGAAATTGCATGATGAAATTATATCAACATGTAACAGAATCTCAAAGGAATGTTTTCAACGTCTTATGGAATCCATGCCATGAAAAAATTAGGCTGTTTTGAGAGCCCCCACCCAGTATTAGCATATTCCTCATAAACTGCTCAGTGACTGTACATTACACACATTATGAAGACATCATAAAACATATAAAGCAGGGACACACTTCAGCATACCCTTGCAACTCTTGGCATTATCCATATTACATGCAGGAGCCAGGGAAAGAGAGGCGCAGATCGTACCTGAGCCAGTAGAGCAGCAGTCGCCTGCAGTCTGCAGCATTCCTCCGGAAACCGCAGAGCCTCCATCTTATGGAAGATTCATACAGTATGTCCTGTAAAATACTGAATGTTTCCATCCTGACCTTTTGCAAGGATGTTCAAAAACAATGAGAATCTTTATCATGTCAGCATTCCTGTGATTAAAGGCAAACATATTAAATGAGACCATCTACCTACATGAACAACTATGCCCTTGGGAAAGAACATTTCAGTCCTGTAAGAGTATGAGACTTCACTATAATTAAGTTATACTTACACTGCTTTTATAGCCCAATCATTTAGTGATAGGTTCATGAGTGACAACTGAAGGCTGTCCCAACATGAAACATCTTTATGTGGTCAAATCCATGATTAAACCAGCATAAATGTATTCAGCTAATTAGCTCATTTACCATTGTAATTGTTGACAATAAAAACCTTATTGTTGGCCCCTACAAATAATGCTGATATGTAAAAAACAAACAAGGGCCTAATCTGTATATGGAAGAAAGGCGTAATCGTATGAGCTAATATGTGTGACATTTGATTTTGCTGAAAACAGCTGGGTTTTTTATTAATAGTTTTTATGAGTAAACTATTTAGTCCCCTGGAAAGAAGCTGATATACAGTAGAAATTAAACGTTTATATACTTTCAAATACAATGACAGTGTCAGAGTATAAATGGAAATCCTTCTATGAAATAAAATTTCTAAGCTCTTTTGGTGTTTAAAACTACTTTATTGCATGCTTTGTATACAGTATAACCCAATATACTGGTAATCTACGTAAGAAAACATACAATATAATGTTTATACAAGTTATTTACATTTTAAATAATTAAGTTTGTATAATTAGAAATGTATTACCTCAGTAACAAATTAATTTTTATGTTTAGCATGACATAAGCTGCGTGCAGACTAGCAGATATGTTTCAACAGTAATCCATTTTCTAAGATAGTATTACAGAGAAGGAGTGGGGTCCAGTGGACTGCTGACAACGTGATATTGATGATATCACCAGACCCTGTGGCCCTGCGCGCTCTCTGTGAGTTAAGATGATGCACAGGGCATTACCATCAGTCAGGCACTACACAGAGGTGACCCTTCCTCATAAGATGATCATCAACACAGAACAAGAAAGCAAATTAGATACTAATTTAAATTTAAGTAAACCGCAAATACTCAACTAACAAAATAAATCAACAATCAGCGGTTTTTCCCGTCCAGTCTTGGGAGCTTGCCACAGCGATTACGTCTAGTTTTCTAGGAAATCTATCTGGTTTCATGGGAATTTCTTCAGTATAAATTCTTTCTTTAATAAGTGCATTAATACTTTCTGAGCAGCAGCCCTGTTTAGTATCTGTTAAATGCATAGCTCCTTGTTCCACGCAGGGCTCACTGAGTCTGGAGACCTGGCATGTCTTAGGCTGCTTTTTATTGTCCTTTTATAGCCATTATTATTGCATCATACACCTACTGTCTTTCTGAGGGCATATACTGTGCACAAGTAAGAGCTGATTTAGTGCAGAACATTTGACAGTGTTTATACACTCACTGAGCACTTTATGTAAACCTACTTATTCATTCAATTATCTAATCAGCCAATTGTGTGGCAGTAGTGCAATGCATACAGTCATACAGATATAGGTCAGTAATTTCAGTTAATGTTCACATCAACCATCGAACTGGGAAAAAAGTTACTTTGACCGCTTTGAATGATTGTTGGTGGCAGACAGGGTGGTTTGAGTATCTCAGACACTGCTGAGCTTCTGGGATTTTCACACACACTAGTCTCTAGAGTTTGCAAAGAATAGTGCAAAAAAAATCCAGTGAACAGCACTTCTGCAGACAGAATGGCCAGACTGGTCAAAGCTGACAGGAAGGTGACAGTAGTGCAAATAACCACACATTACAACAGTGGTATGCAGAAGAGCATCTCTGAACACAGAACGCATCATAACTCTAAGTGGATAGACTACAGCAGTAGAAGTCTAAAAAAGAAGTGTAATAAATGTCTAATAAAGTGCTTGGAGAGTGTATATTCATGTGGATGCTGATGCCTCTCAGAGTATTGCATATGTTTTTCCTAGGCCGTCCGTGTGTGTGTGTGTGTGTGTGTGTGTGTGTATTGGTTCAATCAACATCCTTAGCCATCAGTTTCAAGCTTGGATACAATGCAAAAAGCCCTACAGGAAATAATAGTCTGAGACAACAGAGGCCACAGCATGATACCACAAACATGTTGGTTTCCTCATGGGACCATAATGTTGTTGTATCTTCTGTAGTAGACCTTTCAACACAGGAGATGTGAGGAAGCTAACACTATCGTCATCAAAAAGTTCAAAGAACAGGTGACACCATCTAAAAACATCCCATCTGAGATAAATGAATGAAAAGGTAGGGCAGGGGGCTCACAGTGATGTACAATGACAGGATGAACGTCACAGAAAAATGAAAATATGATTAAGCCCAGGTGATGATCACTGTCAATTATATGCAATACAATACTATTTTCAGAAATATTTTTTCTTCAAAATGTTCCATCATTTATCACCTTTTTTGTGATGTTTTTTCTGAAGATGTAGCCTTTGTGTCTGGCTTGTCTCTCCCCTCCTGGAATCAGACGATAGCAGGGAACTTATCAAGGGTCTGAGTGTATCTTTCCAACCACTCTGCATGAGCACAATAACTCCATTTAAACCAGTGAGAGATGAAATCACAGTGTTCCTGGTCAGACTTTTCCTTTCATTCAATGTGAACAATGGATTTTTTCCACCAAGTTGTTTCCTGCCTCAACTTTCAACATGGAAGTGGATGTTCGTTTGTCTGTTTTTCTTCCATTTTTTTGTATTTATTTATTTATTGCAGAACTCAAAAACGTATCTAATTTCTGATGCAGTTTTATTGTGGCCTCTTCCCCTTTTCATATGCAGTACCACAGTAACAAACTTGAACAACCCTAAATCATCTCCAGCACAGGTGTCTTCAGTCTCTTCCTATCCACCTCAAAAAACAAATTTTTATGTTTCATAACCTCTAATTATGGGGTCTCCACAAGTGCCAAAATGCTATTTTATGACGCACTGATTTGAAGCTTTCGCCAGTTATGTTTTGATATCATTGCTATGTGCAGTTAGATGCTTGAATATATTATCAGAACAGCCTTCCATTGCTATAAAAAGACAAACCAAGAATGCCTATAAAATATGTTTGTTGCATCAGGGTCTTTTTCACTGGAATAATTTATTTAAGCTGGAGTCATCTTTTCAGTTATCACCATACCATCGTGAAGTAATTTTAGAAACAGGACTTTTATGGGTTTTTGCATGAAAGTGTGCACATTTTTGTTCTAGCATAATGTAAAAGGTGACCAAACCAGTCAGAAATATTAACTACATTGCCCACTAACCGTAGCAGTTAATCCAGTCAAAAGAAATTAATACACAGGAAACTAATTGATGAGCCAGGCCAGCTACTCTTCATTATCCAAACATTGCTACTGTCACTACAGGAAGCAGTGCTCCCGTTCAATCTGTGTGATCTACATTTCTTTAAACATAGTCTATTTGAGATAATTCATGTTTATCTACAAAAGCGTACACCAATTTTTTCCATCTCCATTTTAGAAATATGGATATTTAATTTTCATGGAAACATCAACCACTCTGTTCATTACTGTGTCCCCCTACTACTTAATATTGGAAATGTATGGATGTGTATGCAGCCATTTTTCTGGAAAGATTCAATATGCATCTGGAAGTAACTCTAGGGAAAGCCTTTAGTTGAATGTAGTAAACACACACTAAATTAAACAGCTCAAACACCTGCCTAATCAAGCCCTTTCACTGGGTTTTGCCATTGAGCCAGCCAAAATGGTGTTTAGTATATTAATCTAGTATATTAATAAAAGCACACCTCTCTTACTGTCCAGTACATTGACAATAAATCTTCAACCAAAAGCAAACATACAAATAGACATGTTTCTGGTCGTTCTCGTAATAGTGACGGTCATTAACAAGGGCGATCCATATGCCATAATCAATCGTGTTCTTTCTGAGAGGCTCAGCCTGCTTTTGTGGCTGTAGAGAGCTTTCCGGACAGTTGCTTCCTGTTTGAGCTCTCTGTGGGTCAGAGGTCAGAGCGATGGCAGACAGTGCCTACAGCTTCACTCCACAAACAATACCTTCTTTATACATGGCAACCACTGGAGCCAAACTGCACAGGGCAAAAAAAAGAAAAATCTAGAAATGTCCTGTCAGCAGAAAAAAAATGTGGAGAAAGCGAGAGTCTTTTTGAGGGGCGACAAGTGAACTGGCAGCGCTTACTTGACCATGATTTTTTTTTTATGAAATAAAAACAACACAACTACACATCTTTGCACAACTGAGGCAGTGTCAAAGTAAACATAGACATCTGCAAAATAATGTAATGACGTAAATCCTGGAAGTTGAAAGTTTGTGTGTCGTTTGTGTGTTGTAGTTGGGGTCTGGCGTTCCCCTTCAGGCAAAAAAAAACCTCCCCCTGTGGTGGGACAGGATGTGTGCTGAGTGACTTCTGGCTTCCCACAATCACGAGCCTATTGAGTCTGTGGACAGACTCAAGTCTGCACATCAACCATTGGACACCAGTCTGCAACTGCCATCTGGTATGACAAAATCTACAGATGAACATCAGATAAACTGCAATTTAAATAAATTACAGCTGGCAAACTTCCTTTCTGGTTTCCTGTACATTCTCTTTCTGTCTGCAGCTCTCCCCTCTCAGGAAAATGCAGGATTCAACAATTGACTTGATGATATTCTAAGTCTTGGATATCTAATCATTTTGACGATAGCTACAGTATGAGGGAAGGGAAGCCAGGGTCATTTTAGCTTAGCAGACTAGCTGGACTTGCCATTTGTGTCCTTCTCCTACATGTACTGGTTGTCCTGGCAGGCGGAAAAGAAAGAGTAGGTTATTGCATTCTTCCTGTGTTTTTCTGCCATAAAGAGAAGTCAGCTAGCAACTGTACAATGGGGGATGGGAACTGTGTAAATCAGTATGTTGACTGTAGTTGGCTTGTAGAACTTGTTGTTCTTCCACCATGTAGAACAGTACCAAAGGAAAGTGGTGCTTGTTATTCTCTTTGCTCAGATATATAAAGATGAATTGTTCCATGGATCAAAATGCAGAAAAAACCCTCTCAGCTCCGGCGAGAGGAGGAAGGAGCATGGGATGGTCTCTCCACAGCTAAAATAACACCTCTGAACTCAACGGCTGCCAAGACAAACCACAAAGACTTCTCCGCACAGCCGAACAATACAGGAAGAATGCATTAACTTTTTCTTTTCCACACACCTTCCCCTCTCCTATTGTACCTCGCTAAAGTCAAATTTCCTAATCTCAAAATGTTTTTGACCCAAAGATGTGAACTTCATTGCTTTTAAACAAGAACAGCAACTGGCATGTATGGACACAGCCAGTGACGAGTCCTGCATAAGGACCTCCACACCCTCCCTTCCCCTCCACCACCCCTGCCTGGAGCATGCCCATGTCCTCAAAAGCTCTTTTTGTTGTAGCCAACCCCACATCACAAGCACTATATATACGTTACACATTGTGTTGTGCATAACTGTAGCGTGACACTGAGTCGGTATATTACGGTGCCACATGGAAAGAATTTCACATTAATGCAGTACAATGATGGCATTTACTGCGGTAGTTATGTGCCATAACTAGGTAATGTGACCGCAGGCAACGGTACATATTTGAATGCTAAAGGTGACCAGGGCATTGTGTCAGAGTATCGGAGCGCTGGAGCCTTTGGATTTGAGTCCTAGTGGGGCCATTCCTACCTACTCATTGTTTTAATAATAATCAGTTACATAACTCAATACATAATATATTTAAATCACACCTTTACTTTATGCCGTTCCTCAAGGTGGTCTACACTGTTACTGAGACCACCACCAGAATGGAAAGATGGAATACAGGTATTCTTCAGGTAATGGGTTTGAGGTGAGGCATACATTTTACAGTTACAAAATGAGCAGGTATTTATTTTAAGAACCTGAACAAAGATGAGTGCTGTTGATTAAAGTCTCACAGGGAGGGTGCATTCTATTCAGAAGGTATTCTTTAGCCGTGTGTGTGTGTGAGTGTGTGAGTGTGTGTGTGTGTGATTGAGTGACTGAGGGAGAGAGAGAGAGAGAGAGAGAGAGAGAGAGAGAGAGAGAGAGAGAGCAGGTAAGAAGAGACAGCATTCTGACAGCCAGGTAAGAGGAGACAGCTTTCTGACAGCTTTTGTGTCCTGTTCTCTTTGTCTTTTACAGACACAGGCCTTGTCTTGCCTGCTGGTAGCTTTTCCTGCACTGCAAAATGCCAGAGGGAGGCTATACATGTTTAAAAATGCATGCATTTAAAAACAAAGCACTCTTCTCTTGCGGCAATGGCAAGCAAGTGCTGCTGTTAGTAATTTCACTGCACTCTTTCACAATCCCCCCTCATCCCCACTTTTACTTAACCAGAGGGACTTTGGCGTGGAGTGGAACACCTGTGTTTGCACACAGTATCAGTCAGGTTGTTAGGAAGTTTCGGTAGAAAGGTGCAGACTCGTGGGCAGAAGGCTGGATGTAAGCACAGTGTCTGAAAAAAGACTGTTGTATTACCTTAATTAATTTAATGCTTCAGATGCTAAGGTGTTAGACTACCACTGCATGCCACTAGACAACTGCCCCTTGTATAGGAGAAAAAATAAAAAACAGTAAACATGCTAATGAAGGCTTCTGACTATATCGAGTGAGGCATCTCTAGCGCGTGCTGGCAGCTTATCGGCGCTGAAAGCCCTGTTGGCGTGCTTTGGTTCCTGCGCAGGCAAAATCCTCACATCTCTGAGTCTCGTGAAGCACAATGAAAATCTCATTGAGGCTTGTCGATATTTTTAAATAAGGACATGGTGAAAGATGGGCAAAGGCAATCTCTCTCTCTCTCTCTGTCTCTCTCCTTCTGTCTCTGTCTCTCTCTCTCTCTCTCTCTCTCTCTCCCTGTATCTCTCTGTCTCTCTCTCTCTCTCTCTCTCTCTCTCTCTCTCTCCCTACAGAAATACAGCTGCTTGCCCTCATCATGTTTAGTGCATATTGGTGCCAAGAGATGAATGATCTGCCTTCTGGTTTGATTCCAAGAATAATGGTCGTAAAGAATGCCGTGCATTTATAAAGATAACAGTCATGTTAACCTATATATAAATATAACATTGGTATTCACAGTAAATGAATTTACAAATTAACTGGTCCCCTTTTTTAATTTAGCAACACTGAACTACTGGTTTCATAAATACAGTAGAGAGAATTCATAAGCCTTCATAAAATATGTAATAATATGACAGGGTTTATTCCGTAGCCATGACAGTGTACTGTAGAGATGAGAGTCAAACTCTTGGTGAATTGGGCGAGCAGGTCCAGCAGCCCTGTGTTTGTGGACTGGACTGGGGGGGTCACTGCTCTGGTTAGCTTCACTTCCCTCCTCCGTTTTTGGTGAAGTGTACCGCCTGGCACGGCAAGCACCTCCTCCCTCTCTCTCTCTCTCACACACATACACACACACAGTCTCGCTCTCTAATGATGGAGCATGCATGCGGGGGTAGCTTGCCTGAGGCAGCTCCCTATAAAAACATCCAGGGCACACAGTACCTTCTATTGCACTGACCTGTGTTATCTGTCCACAACACTGATGTATTTGAAAACACAAACACAAAATACCAAAAAGTGACTGAACACAGGGACCGGCAATTAAAATCAAACTTTGCTTTCAAATCAAACAATGTTTTAACAGGTTTTCTGACTTGTAACCGTTACTCTGTGCTTATAACTGTTGCAGGTTCAGTACCGAGGTAGGGCACTGCCAGTGCAGCCTTGTGCCATACACTTCACCTGAATATCTTCTGTATGTATCCAGCCATATAAACTGATAACAGAAGTGGAATTGAAAGTGCTAACTGATTGAACACACCTTTTAATGCAGGTAATGTGAAAATATATCATGAATATATATGAAGACACAGTGGGCCTTTTCTCTCCAGAGATAGGAGGAACCTTGTTGAATGTTAAAGGTACAATAGGTAAGATTTATGTGTTAAAACATTGTTACAAGACCATTGTAAATCCATTCTTATCATTGGAAAAGCTTACTGACATGTTGACTCACCCTCTGCCTGTGTTTATTGTCCTTAAATTCTGGTTTCAAAACATACAGTTGATGGACCATCACCATGTACCCAAACATTGTATAGCTGTACAATAATTCAAGCTCATTGGTTGAAAATGGGTTCCAATTGCCACAGCCAATGGCGTGGGGTCTTTCAATGTCAGCGCATTCACAGAGAAGGGGGAGGGATAAACAGTGTTGTGGTTTGAGGATGACCGTTAGAAGTCAGAAATGACCTATTGTACCTTTAAGGGTTCCCTGCTTGACTGGTGTACGCGGTATGCCTCCCAGCCCATGAGCAGACCTCCGTCTCCACTACGCTTTCTCCCCCTCCCTCTAGCTCTGGTAGCACAGATGAAGGTCTGGATTCAATCAAGATGTGTCCTTTGCTTGGAAATTTGAAAAGTGCAAGCATTTTTTTCAATCACAAACAATATTTGTCAGGGCAATTTTGACAATTGTTGAACTTGTTAGTGAATAATACAGTGAGCATGTGCTTTTAACTTGTGAGTCAAAGTTTAGAAAAAAACTATGACTGAACGCTGGCCAAAGTGTACAGTGTCAGCTGTCTGGGGAACATTTCCGAAGATACCCCCTCACCATCGCAGAACCATCCTTAGCTCGTCAGCAGAAACTGAGACTCCCTGCCGTTGTATGACTCAAGCCATGGTCATCTTTATTACATTCTCTCTCTCTGAATATCATTGGAATTACACCTTCCCTGATGCTATCCATAAGGAATTGTCCGCACTCAGAAATTTGCTACATTAGTATCATTACTTGCAATTCTATGGAAAATAAGCATGGTAATTGGAAATATTGATATGGCGGTTATTACAAAGTTATTATAATGCATTATAATGAAGTTAATTGTAATTTACCCAATGGTGCATGTAAGCTGTTTATTGGCACTGGTCTGTTCAGAAAATGAATATGGCTCTGGGATCAAGGTATTACTCCACTGTGGTCATTTCAAACTCAAGTGCTTTGAATATGGACCTATTTCTGACACCTTATCGGATACTTGAATTGCACTGTACAGTAAATCAAGTAAAGCCCCACTCCAGACTGAAAAGTGACTAAACCTATAATGAATACAGATGGAAATGGGATTAGAGGTGGAAAAAAAAGATTAATCCTCTAAAAAGCTTTGCTTATTCTGCAAAAAAAAAAGCAGAAGAAAAAAGCAGTTTACATCGCATGACTACAGTGTATTCTGAGCCATGGACAGAACTAATGCCAATTCCCTGAAGAACAATTAATCGGATTTAAACCCCCCCCCCCCCCTTCCCCAGGCATACGCCTGCAGACAGACACCATGTTGTTCTGCCCCAGGGTCCTGGCCATTTATCTCTGTGTTAATCTGATCTCAGAGCAGCAGAAGGGGCTCTGACAATGGCCTGGTGCTTTTTATGGGGTCATGAGGAGCCAGAGTTTACTGGGATCTGTGAATGTCGCACTGAGGATGTCCTGGGCCCAAACCTGCCTGTTTTATTTAGGTTGTGCATGGCTTTTCTTCTGAAAGTGTCTTCAGTATATCCATTCTACTTTTTTGCATGCTTATATTTGAGATGATGAAGGTTATTGTTCAGATATGTACGTATATAACTCGTTATTTCAACACATACATACGTATTATCTGTCTGCATAGTAAACTATTCTTTCAAGGATACATTTTGGGTAAATTTGCTATAGTAGGTAAGGAGTCAAGCTGCTTAGCACCGTTGACTGTATTCGCTGAGAGAGAAAGAGATGAATCAGAATACTTTTTTATATGATCTTAGCAACTGCACCAAGTGTACGAAGCTGCAAGTACACAATCTGTGAAGCCTCATGACCAATGACACCCCTCGCGTTCCAAAACTCACTCTGTGCTCTGGAGTCATGTAATGCAGCCATTTTGTCACAGTGCAGTGTACAGCAACTCAACAGTGTCTTAGCAGTGATCCTCACAGAATAAACCCAGTCCCCTCACTGTCTCCTCAAATTGCTTTCAATTTCATTGGTTTTAATGCTGAATTATTACACACTATTTCTTTTAAAAGGTAGCTGTTTGTTAAAAACAGAGCATTTTTTTTGTATGTGTCTGTCTCACTTATATCTTGTAAACATCTCTGACTTTATTAGACGAGATTAAGATATTTGTGCTTAATTGGACCACCCGTAAAATGGAAATGGCTTGTTTTTTCTTTCTGAAATGGTTTAGCAGAGCTGGTAAAACGCCAGGGTTTTGGCCTTGCACAAAGCTTTGTTTTCATGCATCAGCTAATTCTGGATTAAAGCAGGAGAGGAAGTTATCTCCAGGACATGACTGTGGAAAACACACATCAACCACAGTGAAGAGGAGGCCTACAAACAGACATCACATTACATTTTCACGCATTATGTCTGTTCTTTGAAAAATATTCAAATTGTTTTGATCTTATTGCTGCAAAGAAAGCATTCAACTATGGAAAACATCAAGCACTGCCAGTTTTCTGTATTGGAATAACAAAAGGGATGATAATTAAAATACACCTTTATTAATGTTTAATGTGGTATTAACAATCCAGACATCCATAACAGAGGGCTAAACACGAGCTCCTGAACCCACGTGCAATACTTACACTAAGTCACTACCATTACATTACATTAATGGCATTTGGCAGACGCTTTTATCCAGAGCCACGTACAGTTGATTAGACTAAGCAGGAGACAATCTATCCTGGGTTAAGGGCCTTGCTCATGGGCCCAACAGGATCTTTTTGTGGCTATACATACCACCGACCTTGCTGGTCCCAGTCATGTACCTTAACCACTACGCTACAGGCCGCCCAATATCTACGGTGAGTGATACTGTCGCTACTAGGCGCATTGATGTTGACTATAGCGACTGTGATTAGCGAATGTGATGATGATGCTGATGATGACAATGGTGAAGATTGCAATTATGATTATGATGGTGATGATGGCTGTAGTGACAATAGCCATGATGATAATGATAGGAATGAATTTAAGCATACAACACCACGTTTGGCTCAGAGCTTTACACATTCACTTTACACATTGGTTTTTCTACATAAACTTGTTAATTGTCCCTTCATATTACAGCCATGTTCATGCTTAAAAAGATTGTTCTCTGTGATATGTTCCTAGTTAATTAAACAATGCTACACGGCTCATGTTTGAGGTGACTATTTTGGTGAGCAAGTAGAACACAGTAAAGGGTGAAGGAGACGGTAATTTATCACACAGAAGGACAGCAAAAAGCTGTTGACAGTAAAGATTAAAAAGACTGCTTCCTCCCTCTCTGTTTCCATGTAAGAGGAATTGCCCACAGTGGAATATATCCTGTAATTTAATGGAGAACAATCTTTTTTCCACAGCAAAAACACCTGAGAGTGCAGGATGTTTTCTAGCCCGCAAAACCCAGATAAGAGTTTCAGTTTCCATCATTCCACTGGGCAGTGTGGCAGAAAGAGGCCTACGCTACATATCACTGACCAGAATGTTCCGGTCGGCCTTGGACTATACCTCCAATACCCCGAGCTCTCGCAAAACAATTGTTAGGGATTTAAAGCAAATGCGGTTCATGTCTAGCCAGGTCTATACGGTAATGTTCTGAACATTTAGAGGACATTTAGTGAGAAAATATGGGTGCATGGCTGCAAATATCAAGATATTACTTGATAACCGGTTGTTGGTCCTCTTTTTGTCTTTTGTCAACTCCTCCTTTACTGTATTTTATCACGTTTATGAGAATATCATGCGATTACACTCTTTCATCAAAACAGTCACTGCAAAGTCAAACATTATGAGCATGAATAAATGTAGGGTCCACAATGGCTATATATTTAGAAAAACGGAAATTAATTGACTGCTTTTTAGCATTATGGAATAAGTATAGGTTTGCGTGATTTGTGGATTTCACAGTTCAGCTGCAGAATTCTCTGTGGGCCTTTAAACATTCTGAGTTAAGTAGGGTGCGAAAGGTGTTGATTATAATCTGCATCAGCTAAGCAAACACTGGGCTGTTTAACTATAAATATCAAGCCTGAGTGAAAGTTTGCCTCTCTCCGGTGCAAGATGCACGAGATGTGCACGCTATAATGTTGCATGCCCTTGCGTGGAGAGTCATTCTTGGTGAGGTATCCATTGATATGGTCCCATAATGTAAATGGATTTTGCCACAGACTGGCAAATGACTGTGTGCTATGTTCCAGCAATGAAATGGAGGATTTGTCTTATTTCATTGCAGCCACATGATTGGCTGATTTGGTGTACAGGTCTGCCCAATAAAGTGGTCACTGTGTGTATATGTATGTTCTCATTCTGTCACTGGTGTTAAAAGCAGTCTGATGAACTGAAGCGGATATGATGTACAGGATAGTACAGGATACAGAAAGTACCATGGCAGGGTATCAAACACTTGGCCATACAGGGGATTTGTCTATGGGTACAGAGTCAGCTGGCCAGCCAGTTTACAGCTATTAACTTCTCATAGTAACTTCAAATAATACATTTTTACATCTATTTTAGCTATAGTGTGGTCTTCTGAGGATCTATAAGGGCTGTGGTTGTTTTACTTATATTATAGCAGTATACCCAACTTTATGCACAAAGAAACTATTTTCAATCAGCTGGAAAAAAATACCCCAGAACCATACATTCTACAGCCATTTCTGTCAGAGTGATACTGAAGTTTAATGCAATGTTTGTATCCATATACAGTATTCACTACCCAAAGGTGTAGTTACACTGTAACTGAAGAATAATGAAGAGAAATGCAATAGTAATGTCAATAAACCAAATCATTTGAACAATACATAGCCATGGTTCCATTGAAATTCAAAAAGCAACCAGGTCGAGACTAATAGTTTGATTCAGTTACCAGCTGTCTCCTAGGCAAGCGTGGTTCTTTAGAACTCAGCTGCCCGAATATATGGCAGGAATGTTGGGCAAACACAGTATACTTCCAGTCCATCCGGTCCATGCCTTTGTAATATCCAAACATTTTCTCAGTGTACAGTTACCAGTGGAATTGTGCCAGAAAGCAGCTGCAAACAGAACCTTGCATTCAATATTGTAAATTTTGCAGTGACCTTATTTACCTTTGAATTTTGTAGAATCTCTCAAGTATAGTATTCACCAGGGACAATCCACTGTGCAAAGACGGACAATAGGCGAAAATACCAAATGATTTACGTTATAGTGATATTACTCCATAATTACGTACACTTGTATTTAATGAAACATCTAAGATTATTTTCACTGCATGGAACATTTTATTTGTTTGCTTTGATCATTGCAATGTGCGGTCTTTAGATGTACCCTCTGTTCTGTTTTTGCATATATTTACATTAATTTCTGAAAGCTAAGATATCTTCCAAAACAAAAACCAGAAAAGGATAACCATAATTTTTTTAAACAAAAAACACCACCAAAATCCCCTACATATTTCATTTATAACACATCACTTTATATTATTAAGCTGTCTTAGCCCAATGAGTTCTGCTTAATTATCAGACATGAGAGATGCTGATTCCAAGTGCTAACCTCAAGCCATAGCAAGAGAGAAAAGCCAAAGCTAGAAAAACAAAATGCAGCTTCAGTGTAAATCAATGCAGTGTTGAACACTGAACCTATGTTTGACAAATAGCTTGGTTCATTAATGACAATGGTGAATAATTAGCCATTACAAATTAGGGAGAAAAGGAGGGGAATAAATGTTTTTAAAAGGGCGGCCTGTAGCGTAGTGGTTAAGGTAAATGACTGGGACATGCAAGGTTGGTGGTTCTAATCCCAGTGTATCCACAATAAGATCCGCACAGCCGTTGGGCCCTTGAGCAAGGCCCTTAACCCTGCATTGCTCCAGGGGAGTATTGTCTCCTGCTTAGTCTAATCAACTGTATGTCGCTCTGGATAAGAGCGTCTGCCAAATGCCAATAATGTAATGTAATGTAAAACAGGTTCAAGACAAAATATGGACCTACAAAATACCTCTTAGTAAAATGAAAGATAATTATTGGGCAAGACCAGAAAAAGACTTGCTTTTACACGATTACTCAGAGCTATCATGTTACTCAAGCACATGTGCATTTGTGTGTGTGCGTATATGTGTGCATATGCACGTATGTGTGTACATGTCTGTGTATGTGTTGGTACACGTCTGCAGGTGTATATACAGTATGTGTTGTATGTGTGCCTGTATGTTGCTGCGTTTATCCTGCAGCAGAATCTTCTTCCTCACTACCCTCCTCTGTTCCCAGGACAAATGCTGGCTGAGAGTCTGGAGGAACTCAATCTCCCAGGGACTGGGGCGACCCTCTGCTCTGATCCCACAGGAAATGGTCCACCAGGAACCAGAGCCCAGATCCAAACATACGAGAGAAGAGCCAGGAAAGGGGGAAATGCTGAAGAGAGGCACCAGAACCTGGCATCTCACTGTCAGGGCTACGGAGAGCTGGCTATTTTAAATACATGATATTATTGTTTGGGGAGCTTTAGAATGACCTGTTCTCCTCCTTCCCTGTCAGTGGATCCTCTTCACACCCCAGGTTAGGATGCAAATGCTTATAACAAAAACAACAGTAATAATCACCATCATCCCCACCGTCATCATCTTCATCATCATCATCATCTTAATATCCAATAAAACCCCCAACAATCTTAAAAAAAGATATAATACTAATACTACTACTACTACTACTACTAATAATAATAATAATAATAATAATAATAATAATAATAATAATAATAATAATAATTGTCATCATCATCCTCATACAAATAAAAATGTCAATAATAATAATCTTCATCATCAGCATCATACTAATCAAAGCAGAAAAAGTATTATTAATAAAATAATAATATTCATATCAATAATCATCATCATCATCATCATGGCCACTTCCCCAGACCAGCAGCAGCAGGGGAGCAGTGTGAGGCAGGGCCCACAGTGGAGCTGAGCTCACAGCAGTGTGAGGCAGGGCTCAGTGGAGCTGAGCTCACAGCAGTGTGAGGCAGGGCTCAGTGGAGCTGAGCTCACAGCAGTGTGAGGCAGGGCTCAGTGGAGCTGAGCTCACAGCAGTGTGAGGCAGGGCTCAGTGGAGCTGAGCTCACAGCAGTGTGAGGCAGGGCTCAGTGGAGCTGAGCTCACAGCAGTGTGAGGCAGGGCTCAGTGGAGCTGAGCTCACAGCAGTGTGAGGCAGGGCTCAGTGGAGCTGAGCTCACAGCAGTGTGAGGCAGGGCTCAGTGGAGCTGAGCTCACAGCAGTGTGAGGCAGGGCTCAGTGGAGCTGAGCTCACAGCAGTGTGAGGCAGGGCTCACAGTAGAGCTGAGCTCACAGCAGTGTGAGGCAGGGCCCACAGTGGAGCTGAGCTCACAGCAGTGTGAGGCAGGGCCCACAGTGGAGCTGCGCTCAGTGACACAGTGCTCCAGAGCCTGTGTGCTCCAGAGCCAGCACGGCCACTGCTGTGCCACATATCAGAGACAGTATCCGCTTGTCAGGGACTACGACTGACCCACTGCCCCCTGCTTTCAGGCTAGCACCGTATAATTCAGTGTTAATAAAATGCTAGCAAAGCATTAAAATGATATAAACACATTAAAAACTCCCATTTTCTTAAATTATTACTCATCATAACCTATAATAATTTCAACATTCAAAGCTGTTTTGGACAACTTACAACCTTTTGAACCAAGTAAATGCCTCAAAAATTAGCACAGAGAAACTTGCAGACCGTAAATAATCTAAATTACCATATGGTGTGTGGTTTTATGAGTTATGTGTATTATATATCTCCTGTATCATGAAAGTCAGGTCAGAGATTTACTTTTAATTCAAGGTTTGGCCTATTTTAAATGGCCATCGTATATTAACCCAAGGTAAAAGTATACACGACTAAATCATTGTAATCAAAACTCTAGTTCAAACCTTCTTTTTCTAACTGCGTTTGAGTAATGGTGCTTTATGTGACAGTGTGCAGTGAGTGTTTTGGCAGTGGCCCCGGTTATTAAGTCCCATGGGAAGGCAGCACTCCACAGGCCTGTGAATTCCTCGGCCGGCCCTCCCCCGGAGCCCTCCGCGCCCCCGGCAGCCCCCTCCCCTCCTCCACTCTGGTAACTCAGCCAGAGACACGGCCGAGGTTCAACTTAATGGAATTACTGAAGATTTGGCCAGCCTCGAAAGCTCCACTTGGCAAACCAATCAAGGGAGTGTTTCTTGTGTTCTTTTGTTGCCCTCTCTCTGGCCTTCATGGGGGCCTTTAATACCCCGCCACCTAGCCACTCACCTGTGTACTCGTTCCCTCTTAATTGGTTGACTGTTGGAATCTTTTTTTAATTGAGGGGTACTACATTTTTGTCTGGAACCCCCGGCCCCTCCAAAACACACTTCTATTCAGCAACTGGTACCTACCTAGGATATTCTTTTACTTGTTGTTGAGGGTTTTTTTAGTTGAATTTAATATTGGACTTCTAAATGAAAAAACAAATATTATTCAGGTTTTTGGAATTTGGAAAAAGAGGACCTTTCAAAGTCTTCACAGAGCTGGTTATCTTACAGATTAAATCATATTCATATTATTATGTTTGCGTCTTAGGCTTGCCTCTATAGAGTTAGACATATACAATGTTGACTGCGCTTCAGGTTCATTTTAACGAGTTATATCTGCAACTGTCTGTATCAAATGAAGACAATGATAAGCCAGAAAGACAACTGAAACACAAGTATTGAATGGATTTTTTTCAATAATGAAAAGAAGATTTTTTTTTCTGTGTGATTTTGCTTACTTATTAGTCAAAATTAAGGACTGAATACAACCCATGAACAGATTTGGTATTGGTGGTATGAAGCACATTTAACTGGACCAAAGTATTTAACATTTAAACAAATAAATATGTTTTAGAATCTTAAATAAAGAACAGGATATCAGTGAATGGCTATTGTATGGATCTGTCCTATTGAGCTGTCCATCAGATGCACAAAAAATTTTATTAAATAAAATTGCTTTGAAAACATGTTCTGTACAAATAGTGTAATGCATGACATATTTAAATGGCACAAATAAATACCTTCATAAATAGTGCAGTGCATGCATAAGTCTTTATTAACAATTTTCACATTTCTTTGAATGTTTACTATCGGCCCGTGCAAGGTCAAGCTCTTACTAAAAATAAAAGCTGTGTCAGAAGCATTCTGTGAAAGGATGCATAAATCTACAGCACCAGGAATTTTTCCACATGTACCCTGTAGTGTGGAGTTCCTGTGGCTAAAGTGTAGAGCAGAGAGGGGGGGGGGGTGTGTGTGGAGGATTTAAGGCACAATAGTAGAGAGGGGGTGTTGCACGGAGAAAAAAAGTTCCAAAATAAGCCCAAATAAACATCCCCCATTTGGCTGCCTCAGCCAGCAGGTCGAATGTACTCATTTTTCTACCGGCTTCAAAAGGTTGCATAGAAATACAGTTGACAGCACCAGTCACCATTTTATAAAACGGGCACCCTCTGGCAATCTTAAGGGTAATTATCTCACAAATGCAGCTGTACCCTGGCCTTTCTGCATTCTCTGCCAAGACAAAGCAGGATCTGATGTACGCTCGTTTTACATGACCTGACCTAAAGCTGCCATTTTTTGTGATTTGTGTGCCAGAGAAAGCCAGAAGAAAAAAAAAGGGGGGGGGGGAGTGTGGGTTAGGCGTGGAGGAGAAAGAAAGGAGCGCACAAAAGGGGGCTTTGAAAAGGGGCCCCCTCTCCCCCCCGCAGTAAACTTTGCAGCCATCAGAGAGGTAGACAAAAGCAGCCAAACAGGGGAACAAAGCGCTCCCGCAACAGAGATCATTCCGACACTAGAGGGTATCTCAACGCAGAAATGAGCAGGGAAGAGCCGCAAAGGTCTGGCCTCAAGTTTTAACCTCCGTTTGATCTTTACAGCAAGCTCAACTGTCCTCATATAGCTGCAGTTTCTGTGGAGGGGGTTGGTTACGGTGAATCCAAGTCAATAACAAGACAATCATACTAATCGTACATCTCGACTCAAAACAAAACACGTGTGTAGGGGTTGTTGCTGCTAGTTGATAACATCCCTCTACCTTCAAAGCCATTTTTCATTGTAAGTAGCCTCATTGAGGGTTGATGGTTCAATCTGGTGACCATGTCTTGTGTTGAGCTGTGTGTGTGCCTGCCCTGAGCATAACATGCCCCTCCTTGGCGCAGTTTCCTTCTGTAACACATCTCCAAACTGCTCACTGTTATGAATGAGGGTTAGAGTAAACAAGTAGGCGCAGGGAGGGGGGGGGGGGGGATGTATGAGGAGACCTCCAACCAGAGATGGCCTATATTTGGAGCCTGATGACCCAATTAAATAAAGGGAACACAACTGCTCACATGACACTTGTATTTACTTACCAGAACACCAGAACATGTGCATGCGCACACACAGATGCACACACACGAGCATGCATACACACACACTAACAAACACACACACTGCTGAGAATGATTTGGATGTAAATTGGATGTAAAATGCCATTTATTGTCTTGTCATACAGATACTGCAATAATCCCAACAACAGAAGCATTATTTCAAAAAGGGCTTAAAGATATGTTTAATCCCATTGCTGCAACAATTATCCCTAACCTTTTTTTTTTCGTTTCTGCGCTCTGTGCAAAAGCAGGGCCCTCGAGTTTTGAAGATTTGAGTTCATTAAAATATCGCTCAGGAACCTTGACCTCTCCATTCAAGTCTCTCTTGACCCACTTATGTTGTGAAACTCTAAGCCAGGGAAAAAAATATGAAACTCCATTTTTTTTTCATTTCCCCTCTCGAGCTGGTTTTGTTTTCTTATTTTAATATTCTCCTGCAATGGTGGCTTGCTTCACAGCTGGACAAATAAAAGCTTTTTTGTGTGGTGTGGGAACTGAGGTCGTGCCATTCTTCCTCACAAGCCTGTAAAAGCAGAGTAGGTGTTGTGTTTCAAGTTGAAGGGCAGCTCCAGGCTTTTAATTTTATTATAAAAGCACCGCTCACGCAAACATGCCAATCTCGCAGCTGCAGTGGCAGCAGCACCGGAGCATAGTATGAGATCTGTACATAAACGATGACTGAATGAACAGGTGCTAACAGCTGATATCTTCTCATCAGTCTGAATATTCATGAAAACCATACTTGAGCATCTCAGTAATTGCTATTAGGATGATAGCTCTTTAGTGCACTATTCAAAATTCAGTGCAAACTGAATTAAAAGTGTCACTATATAAACAGGGTGTAGTGTGTGTGTGTGTGTGTCAGTGTGTATATGCCTACAATTTGCTCAATTGCATTAGAACTTCAATTGGAACTTTGAATTATGATCAGAAGAGACCAAAATGTATTTTTTCGGGCCTGGTACACCAGTAGTGGGTTTGGCTTTGGAAGAAGCACACTGATATTGAAAAGGATCACATCTATGATGAAATACGTGGTGAATCTTTTTTTTGCTTCGACTGGTCCTGGGGTTCTTGTTAAGGTCAATGGAATCAATGAACTGCAGCAAGCACCAAGATATTCTCTCCAAGAACCTGGTTCCCATTGCCAAGAAGTTGTACCTTGGCTACAAATAAATCTTTCAGCAAGACAATGGTCCTAGGCATTGAATTAAGAATCCACAAAATGACTGCTGTGCATTGGCCATCGCAGTCCCCAGACTTGGTTTGAATTGAAGAAGGCTGCACAAACAGAGGGAACTCAAGGAATGTTCAAACATATCCACCAGTATGTTCACCTCATCTCATGAAACACTATAGAAGACAACTCTGGTCTTATCTTTATTTGAAGAAGTTCATCACTTTTTCTCTATCTTCCTCTCTCACACACACACACACACACACACACACGTATATTTCTTTAGTTTTCCTGAGGGTCTTTTACAGTCTGAGATATTTGGCGTTTTTTTCTTTGGTCAATGACAGCTATGCTTATTTAAAGCAAGCCGAATGCTCCTTTCTTTCACACCTGCAAAATCAGAAGCTTCAGAAATATATTTTAATTGAAGATAATATCAGATAAAATGCTGGCAGTCTGCATGGCAAGACAAGACAAAGCAAATGAAATAGTTTGTAATTCAGGCTGGAGCTTGCTCAATGCAGATTGAGAAAAACCCTGTCTATAGTTTATGTGGACATTCTTAATATGGCTTCCATAATCAGTATGTGGAATTGTCATATTCACTGGAATATTGAGACCGGAGAAAACTTCATGAAATAGCTTTGCCAAGCACACTTTGTGCCATCATTACAAACACACAGAGTACAAACCCACAGAAACAATAAGCTGAACTGGGGCTGGTCTGCTCAGTTGTTTATAGTATTAATTGTGGTTGGAAGGGTAGGGAGGTGCAGCAGGAAGCTCTGGCATTGGACCTCCATGCTTTTATTTTTTACTGCAGGAACCATTTTAGGAGAAATTGCGATGTCAACCTTGGTTTATATAATTGTTTTCTTCCATAGTCTGGTATGTTTGCTGTCATTAGACACTAGAACGCCGGGTATTTGAACGATCCAAGAATGTTTGGTGTAATTTGCTATTTTAGTCGACCAAATGTCTTCCCTGTTGCATTTCATCATATTTTCTGGTGTGGCATTCATTAAAAAAGTAATTGGTTTTCTCAGGAACTAAATGACTTTAAGATGCACTGCATCTACGCTTCATTGAAGTGAAAACATCAGCCAAACACTGGCCCTGATCCAAGAGATTTCAGAGACTGAAACCACAGCTTCAGAGATTCTGAATCCAGGGCTTCAGAGGTTCTGAATCCAGGGCTTCAGTTTTCCTAGGAAATTGCTGATCGGACTCACCGCGACACCACATGACTTTCTGGTTTGGATTTCAAAACACTGTCTGAAGTTCTTCCTGCTTCCTCCCTGAAGTACCAAGAATGTGTGTGTCCAAAGTTCACAGAACATGTCCCTCATTGGCCACCAACTCAGGCATTTCAAATTCAGCTGAGATGAGAGTGGTGGCCAGGGCGGAACGCTGGCATGAGAACTGAACCACAGAAAATCCCTAACAGTGTTTTGGGGAGGTGAGCCACAGTCACCAGGTGTCACAGCAGGGCTTTAAGGCTAAATGAGAGACTGCAGAGCAAACAATGTGGGGAAATATTGTGGAACGCATATCTCTCTCTCAGTGGGTCTGTCTCAGCAATTGGTGGAAACTTGCCTTATTCAAGCTCATTCGAAGAATTCCACGGAACTCATGCAGCACGCCTATGAAATCAACATTTCCTGTTTCCCTTTCACTCTGTCCATCAACATATTACCACAGCCGTCATGCGCCATCATGACCACAACGTCTTTGGCCATGCATTTACGCCATGACCGAACGGCGTAACAGACACATGAGTGAGGGGGAGCAGGGAAGGTGGTCAACCAGGGAAAACTTTAAGCCAAACAAGGACGGTTCTGTTATGGTGTAGAGATTACCAGAGTATGGGCTCTGCACAGAGTGTGAGAGGTAGGAGGTGTGAAGTTACAGGGTATTCTGTTGAGATGGATGGGCGGACATCTTGTGTAGGGGGGTGGGGGTGTTTGCAGGTTTATTCTGTCCTCCTCCCCCTGTGGCACACCTAGGCTGTCTGGGCCTGCAAGACAGACGTCTCCCACACAACTGACTTTCCCATTTAAAATTCCAAGGCACAAAAGAGGCTGCCCACAGGGTAGCACAGACAAACAACTGGCCTACAGTGTTTCGGTGGGACGAAGGCCCTTGGCAGACCGCCACTGACTGTTGAAAAAAAAAAGAAATAGCTCCATTTTAGCTCTTTTTAAAAAAAGGCTGGGCCGGCATCCACCCCCACCTCTTCAATGGAATGTGTTAATAATTCACTTCATGGAGATGAAAGGCCCTTTGATAAAAATTGCATAAACACATCTCTGCAGCTCAAAGGTCTCCCTCTCACAATGGAGACTACAGTCTCTCAAATATTAGCGCAGTTGGAGGAAGCAGACAGAAGCTAGGCTCACTTGTGTTTTACGCTGGTCTCTGAAGGGCCTGGGTCACTTCGCTGAGGATCCAAAAAGGTGGGCCCAATCACGAGGCGGATTGTCGGGAGATCTGGAACCAGGCAAACACACATAACCTGGAAGAGTTTTCACATTAAATGACATCCAAAAACATCAGTAATACACAGTAAAATGTTCAGTGTTAAATCAACTCTTACAGACTACAGATGGCCCCTACTGGACTCATATGTACTCTGCTCGAGTTTAATTAACACCCTTTTAAATTTTACTCTGCAGGCTAAAGCATGAAAAATGGCAATACAACAGTAAATCATTGTATTACACAGCAGGAGAAAATGAATAATGTTTTTCACACACAGCACAGTCATGGTTTGAGAATATAACAGACTGTAGAGGCACAATTTGCTAATTATATTTGGACAGAAATTGTAACTCATCAGTTTTACATTCGCCTCTGTCTAAAGGAGCCATTTTAGTAGGCAGAGTACGGCAAAATTCCCATGAGTATGTTATTATGTTTCTAACTCAAAATAAGAGGATAGATTTGATATTGCGTACATACTGTAGTTCAGTAAATTAAATCTGAAATTATCTGTAAACATCACATTTGTAAGCAGGATACAGTTGATGATGCAGTTATTCGGGTACAACAATCATAGTTAATTTTACACTGGTAATACACTACAGTAAGGCCAGTGGAATCCATTTTAGCTTTAACTGTTGAATTCAACCTGAAAACCCGTTACACTGATGAGGTTATCATAGCCAGTGACCTTTAGTTAGACAGGGGCTACTGAAAACTATAACAAAATGATCAGCCCATTTTAGTACAGTGGTACTCTAAAGACATGCCTGTTGGCTAGTTATATATTATGTACATGTGTGGGTGGGGGTTCTGTCTATTCCTAGAGTGAGGCAGATTACAGGATTACTACTCCATTCATGGTTCCAAAGGTAAACGTGGTTTTAAATTATGTTCCAACCTGCACTCCATTCAGAAGTCCCTGTAACTTATTTATTTTCAAATGTACATTTTCTATTTAGACTAACAAAGATTACGCTTGGATAGCTGGTGAAGTTGGATATTTCCTGGGGCAATTCAGGTTAAGAACCTTAAGGTGTGTAATGGCAGCTCCCCAAATGGGAAGTCGACCCACAGACTTTGAATTACAAACCCTATTCCCTATCAATTGTAGTACATTGCCGTCCAATGCATTCTGTTATGAGATTTGTTTAGTATAAAAATCAGGTCCCACCAAGGATGGGAACCCACTTGGACCTGACTCCATGGTGCAGTTGTGCATCCTGAGCCCCAAGTGGCTAATTTGTAGCAAAACTATGGCACAGAACACACAGAGAACAGAACGTTCACACGGGGCACAACTGCTCCCAGAGCCCTTACTGCCACCCCGCACTGCAGTTCATATGCTTTCATGCCGGGTTATGCCCGGATCCCATTTATTCATTACCAGAGAAAGTGTATCAGCAGGGCAGTGGAGAGGTCATTTTGGGAGCACACATTAAAGTTTTAGCAATCCGCAAATCTGGCCGTTTCCAAGAAATGCTTAAAAATTCAGCGCGACATAAAATACCACATTCCGATTCACTGCTGCTGACCTTTCGATCAGTCAATATGCACCTGCAGCTAAGCATGACCCAGAAAAAACCTGTTAATTATTACTTCAGAGCTG
Organism: Conger conger; assembly: GCF_963514075.1. Taxonomy (NCBI): domain Eukaryota; kingdom Metazoa; phylum Chordata; class Actinopteri; order Anguilliformes; family Congridae; genus Conger; species Conger conger. Next base: position 33,356,061 of record NC_083771.1, read on the forward strand.
TTGTGCCTGACACCCCAGGCCTCATGAAATATTCAATGCAAACATAAATCATTTAGCTTTTATTTCTACTTCTGCAATAAAACATTGTTTCAGTTTCTGTTACCTAGGTATCATTAATCTGTTGGCCAAAAGAAATACCCTCAACCAGACTGCATTTCAGATTATATTGAAATAGATCTTATGTTCAACTTCATTCATATCACAAATGTAACATATACCAAAATCAGAAGGCAGTTATTATAACTATGCAAGACACCATATAAATTGTAAAGAAGCATTTGGAACGCTGTTATCCTCTCTTTTCAGCAGTCTATGAGTGACCCTGCCCTGTCTAGATTGGCAGTAAAAGACCAATGGGAACACTAAAGATGGAAAAATTACTTTGCTAATTATTAATCATTTTTAACACAATTAGATCATTATTACTGTGTTAAAAAATATATATTTTTCATGAAATATTGTTAAAAGTGTCAATTACATGCAAAGTTGCATATGAGACAGAATGTGCACAACACTGAGGAGCTCTTAGTTTCCATATAACTGTAGCTCTGCTGCATGTACACAGGCAGGCGAGAGCCGTGGGGCTCTGTGTTTACACAACGGGAAACACTTTGGTGGATGCAAATGGATTTTAAATCCTACTCTGGCTCCGACTCTAAATTACAAATAGTAAATTATCAACCCTCCGTCCGATTCTCCCAAACCTCCTTTCATCTCCGCCAGTACCATCCCAGCCTTCCCACGTAACTCACTCTCCTCCTGCTCAGGCTGGTCTTTTCACCTTAAACGTGGGATGCACAGCCCTGGGATCGTCTGCAGGCTACACTTCTGCCATTCACGCTGGCCTGTGGGAGCAGCGTCGGGGTCATGCTGACAAGAAACAGGACTCGGTTGGCTCGAGCGCTTTGAGCCGCGCAGCACTTTTATCTCAATATTTGTTTTTGCCACATATTCACACAGCCCCAATGAACTGAACCCCCCAACCACTGCTCCTTTATTATTGCCTGCCTTTCATTTGGAAGAGTGAAAACCGCGCTCGGTGAAAGCTTAGAGTATGGGGGTGAAAGTCTGACGTCATTCGCTGTCGTACTACACAGCTGGACAAAGCAGGTTTTCAATTTATTGAGCGAATAAATTAGAGGTAAACAACGAGTTCAAGTGGTAATATTTCAAATTTTTAAAAATTAAATGGATAACTTGCATATTATTACAAAATATGATGTAGTATTAACCCCTGGAGAATCCAAACATCTAAACACACACTCAAAATAATATTCCCCATAGGGCCTTCCTTTCTGACTCCATAGATCACTAATGTGTTCTAAATAAAATTATTTTGCATGGTAAACATTTTGCGGACAAGTTCTTAGAAGAGGACCATGTTCTGAATTGCAATTTTGAGCTTAGATTTCTATACCAACAATGCAGCTAAAAACACATCGTATTCCACCTCTATTGGAACCAGTCACTGTAAATATAAGCCGCCAAATTTGCAACCATACCTGAAACAGAACACTAAAGAAAAGCATGTCATTCCAGCATTTCTGAGCAAAATAATCGGTCTCTGAAAAACTAGTGAGGGCCAGTAAAAAGTCATCCTTAAACAATAGGCTTACCTAAAAAATGGTGGATATACATATTGTTTATATGTTATATATGTTTGGGATGCCTTGGGCAGATAACATCCTTCAAAACACTTCCGAATTCATTCTGCTGCATATAGCAGCAGTTACATTATCAATGACGACAAGTGAGCCAGCACTTGTAGCAGCCATACATACCCAAAATAGAACACCCCCACCACCATGTTTCACAAATCAGTGGAGGTTGTTTTGGTTCTTTGGCAGCTTACCCCCACACTTTTCTCTTTCCATCACTGTGGTACAAGTTGATCTTTATCTCATCCATCCACAATACCTTTTTCCAGAACTCTACCAGCTCATTTAGGTACTACTACTGGAACCTGGTGATCCTGCTTTTGCTGCTAAAATGTGGATTGCATCTTGCAGTGTAGCATCTGTTCTGTTTGTGAAATCTTCTGCAGACAGTAGTCACTGTCACATCTACAGGTGTTTGGGGGTGTTTCTTCATTTTGACAAGAACTCTTTGCTCATCAACTGTAGATATTGTCCACTGTCTTTGTTTATTCTAGCTGTAGTTTGGCCTATGTCTCTGACTGTTTTTTTCTTATTTCTCAGCCTCATAATGGCTTTCTTGACTGTCATTTGCACAACTCTGGTCCTTGTGTTGATGAATGCCAATGGCAATCAAAACTCTAGAATCAAGACTAGATACTCAAAGCTTTCTTATACCTGCACTGAGCGATTGAATACATTAGGAAATAACTGCCCGGCAGGGGGTGCTATGGCCCAACTCGAAGCAGCGTGTCATAGGGGTTCATAGGGTTCATGGGGTTCATAGGGTATGCTCTTGTAATGTGCGGTTATTTACGTTATTGTCACCTTTAACAACGCGTTTCTGATCATGGAACTGTCTGACGCCAACAATCATTCTACGGTCAGATCACAATTCTTCTCCATTCTGACATTTGGTCTGAAAAAGAGCTAAACCTCTTGACCACATCTGCATGCTTTTATGCATTTAGTTGCTGCCATATGATTGGCTGATTACATATTTGCATTAACACGGCACAGATGGTGCAGTGGGTAGTACTGCCGCCACACAGCAAAGACGTCCTAGATTCGAATCCCCGTCGGCCGGGGCCTCTCTGTGTGGAGTTTGCATGTTCTCCCCGTGTCTGCGTGGGTTTCCTCCGGGTACTCCGGTTTCCTCCCACAGTCCAAAGACATGCAGGTTAGGCCGATTGGAGAGTCTAAATTGCCCATAGATATGAGTGTGTGAGTGAATGGTGTGTGTGCCCTGCGATGGACTGGGGACCTGTCCAGGGTGTATTCCTGCCCTTCGCCCAATGTATGCTGGGATAGGCTCCAGCCCCCCTGCGACCCTGTTCAGGATAAGTAGGTTAGGATAATGGATGGATGGATGGATGGATGGATGGCATTAACAAGCTGGTGTACAGGTCTACCTATTTAAGTGATCACTGAGTGTATTTTTGTCACCAGGTGGGCTATAACCTGCTTGCATGACTTCATAAATCATAAATACATCACGCATGATGATGCCTGAATTGAGATTTGATATTTTAGACGTGAAAAAATATGCATTGTTCAATCTGTTCACGTTAGCAAGGTTATACAAAGTTAATGCACACTCATGTGACACGTGTTGGCCAATCAGAATGCCATATTTGCTCCAGGTGGGCAGATATTTTTCAGTTATATGGTATAAACCTGACTAATCCTAAACTGCCAACTGTCAAATTACTTTTGGTCCCTGAAAATGGGGGGAATATGTATAACAAGGCATGTAATTCCTACATTTATCACCCAACATGGAAGTATACCCTCAAATCACAGTGACAGTGTATATTTTAACCTCATATTCATAATATCTCATTTCAAATTCAATGTGCTGGAGTACAGAGCCAAAAGAACCAGAATTGTAGCACTGTCCAAATATCCAATACTGGCTGCACTGTAGTTAGAATTTAAATAGATACGCATTCATCATGTCAAAGTATATCTCACTAAGTACTTCCACAGAAAACAATGACACATTTCCTGTGAACATAAATTCAGCAATTATTTTCAACTTTATCCCTCTCCGAGGCAGCAAATCCTTATTTTGACTAGTTTGGTGGTCTCCTACTGTTTTCATATGTTCACTCATCCACAGAGAGATATCCTGCCCTGGAACACACAAGTTGTCTGTGAAAAGATTTTCCCATCAGGGAAACAAAAAGACCTGACACATGATAATTATGTTCCCTACACCTACGCTTATTTAAACAAGAGGAACGTTAAAATCACTTTGCATGTAAACACCTTCTTTTAGCTGATCATTATTGTCCTTAGCTGTGTGTAAGAGCTCAGGTTAACTACACTTAAATGAGATTTTGGCTACATTATCTCTTTGCTTTTTGACTTGACTTGACTTTATATTTTTGAAAACTGGCACAGTGGAAAGCAGTGCAGTTGTACATTGTCCAAGGATTTCCTTTGTTTATGGGTGCAGTTGTTCTTGTCTATTTGCCTGAGGCGTGTTTATCTCCCCATAATTACACGCAAACCCTGTCTGTCTAGACATGCTGAATCTCCTTGCTTTGAGTTTGAGAATGTCAATGAGGCGACATAGAGGGAATTCTGCATTGGTCACACAGAGGTAAACTGACGCTCAGATTTCTCCAGTTTCTATATTCCACTACAGAGTATCGAGTCCTGATTATTAACCAGATTGTAAGCCCTAGCCCAAGGTGGCTCTGTAGAAAACGTGCTTTAACTGAATCAAATGCTGAAAGCACATTTCCTTGCAAAAACAGTCAACATATACAGACAGATGCAGAGTACGGATTTCCTCTTTTGAGCTCTTGTGAAACGACCTGATAGACTGTGGAAGACCACTGTAGTGGATGGCCAAAGAATGGCCAAAGAATACTTTAAATTTTTAACCATCAAACAGATAAAGAACACTTTCCAGCATGTAGGCATAGATATGTCAATGACGCCCATTAAGAAAAGACTGAATGATGCAAGCCACTGGTAAACTTCAAGAACAGAATGGCCATCTTACAGTTTGCTAAAAAAAAAAAAGTAGATTTTAATTAGCTCGTTAATTAGATGGTTCTGGAACCAAGTCTTGTGGACAGATGAGTTGAGCTGTACTAAAGTGATGAAAAGAGGAAAGTGTGGGAGAAAGGAACGGCTCATAATCCCCTCTCATCAGTGAAACATGGTGGAGGTAGTGTTATGGCTTGGGCACGTTTGGCTGCCACTGGAACTGGCTCACTTGCTGATGGCAGCAGGATAAATTCTGGTGTGCAGAAACATCTTATCTGTCTGTCCAAATAAATGCCTGAAGACTCATTGGACGGTAATTTGCCTTGCTGCAGAAAAATGACTCTAAGCATACGGCTAAAGCAACCCAAGTTCTTAGCTGGCCAAGTCACCCAACCTGAATCTAATTGTATGCTGTATGCAATTCGCTTACTAAAGACAAGACTGAAGACTGCCTCTGAAACAAACAGGAATTGAAAATCTCAGCAAGGGAAATACTCAACATTTTAAATACTGAATACAAATATTCAATATTCAATTTCAGATTGTCAATTTGTCCAAGCAATTTACAATAAGTCCCCATAAAATGGGGGAACTATGTATAAAATGGCTACAATTCCTACATAGTTCACCCAATATGGATGCAAATAACCACATTTTAAAACTGAGTCTGCACGAAATGTCATTGTTTAATTTCAGTTCCTTTCAGTTCATCCTTGCAGTTTGGTTAAAAGGTATTGTAAGGTTGAATCCCGATTTTGTTTTATATTGTTTGTGTAGGACACAACAAGGGCCTGTATCACAAAGAAGGAGTTACTGAGTTAGCTGGATAACTGCATCCAGAGTAAAACCCAGAACTCTCACTAATATGGAGGATGGATGGAAGTTAAAGAGCTGTCAGAAAACACAGTAATCCTGCTTCATGATAAAAGCCCCGGGAAAAGGATGTAAGATCATTCACTACATTATATGAACAATAAAAACAATCACCGTCATGGTTGTCATATTATACCTAACAAGAACTAAACAGTTGTACAAACAAAAACTTTGAAAAAGAGACTCAAATTATTTTAAAAATAGACATTTTCTGAACTGCACATTTTTACCGTTTTCTATATCTCATTAAAAATATTCAGATTAATTCATTATGAACTTTTGGCTGACAGGCCCACATTAATATGTAAACCATATTCAAGGTTATTTAAAAGTAGAACAGTACTTTCCTTGTGCATGCATGGTCATTTTGGTCATTCCAGTGAGCCGCTAACCTTTTCTTCTTTTCTTTCTTGTTGAATAGCGACATCTGGTGGACAGAATTGGCAACATCGAAAGCCCCCGTGACTGCACCTTTATCATGTGATTTTACAGATAAAATGATCGCAAAATATTGACTTCAAACTTTCCGCCGGCCTGAATCACCTATTTTCCTTCGGTGAGTGGGGTAAGTCGTTACATGTGTAAGTTGTCACACTGTTCATTTCTCCCAAACAAGTACATTTTGAATAGCCATTTTGGGTGACTTTGTGTTGAGGTCAACTTCCTGTTCCCGTTCACCTGTTTTCGCATTCAAAAGTAAAAAGAGAATTGCACTTCACATTTTATGTAATAAAACTTTGTTTGGTACGATATTACTGTATATATATTTGTACTGAGTAGAGGAGAGAATAAAGTGTCTTTTGAGACTTTAGCTGCAGTCCTACGTTAAGCTGATCTTGAGATATTGCCCTAATTAGCTGTAATTAGTATGGGGCAAATTGTCTCAGTGACTTTGAGGCAATAAAAATTGAATCAATGTGAGACTGTATAATCAGCAACTATGTTTCTTGTAATGTTATTGTAAATGTACTGTTATTTTAAATTGATAATTATACATACAGTTTAGAGAAGCAAACATATCCCTGAACTACACAACACAGGCTTTTAACTGAGTCAGACTATCAAACTGATGCTTATACCCAAGGTCAGGCGATTTATTGATTTAAATATGGCGGAATCCTGAATTTAACTGACGAGTTAGATGTCTCAGATATGCAGTAGACTACAACTGCCACATGAGATTGTACTTCATTTCAGAGATTGTGGGAGGGGTGGGGGATGGGGGTGACAGTAAAACTTCACACCTCTTCTTGATTTTAACCTGCCACTTTTTCCATCTGCTTCAGCACTCAACGTCACCCTCACCACATTGTAGGGTGCCAGAGCACTGAAGAGCCCTGAGTTAAAAAAACAATGTTAGGAGGGAAATAATTCTTAGATGTCCAAACATTCACATTGTCAATTGATGTTAATATGTGGGCCAGTTTCACAGACACAGATTCAGTTTAGTCCTAGACTAAATTGAGTTGTGTATAGAGAATCTCCATTCAAAACTGGATGAATTTAGTGTCCGTGAAACTGGCCCAGCACTTCTTAAGAAATTATTATTATTTTCATTATACATTTACATTTACAAGCATTTACAACACACACACACACACACGCACACACACACACACACACACACACACACACACACACACACACACACACACACACACACAAGCATACACACAATGGCCTCCCAAGGAGGTGGATGTGGAAAAGTAACACTTAATTCATTTTCCAATGATAGTTACTCCAATCAATAAAAGTGAGTTGTTTTTTAAATATGATGTTTAACTTCATATTTTCTAAATCAATAATAAGGACTGAACACAGCATAGGAAATATGGAAAAAGGTACAAGGGAGTGTCCTATGCCTCTGTGGTTGTGTTGTTAGCTTGTTTCAAAGCGATCATTCTACAGTGGACCACCAGTGATTATTTTTCGTAATAAAGTGCGGTCCTCCATGGTTCCCATAGCAACAGGCCACACAATAAATATGAATGTAGTGTAAATGTGTCCTGAAAGGGCAGTCTCTTGTTTGTTTTTTCCGTGTTTTTTAAGCAGCCTTGTGACTTCCCTGTACTGTGAATCGTGACATTCCCAACAAATAATCATGGCTCCTTTTTTAATTCTCTGAGGAGACATGAACTTTTTCCGTGAGCAGAAAGAAGCACAACCTGCTTTCACAACCGTCTTCATCTCAGTTCCTCTCTCCCCCTCCCCACATTAACCCTCCAGGTGCTCTTTCCGTGGACAGATGGCGGTGAGCGGTCCGGCTACAGGACCGGGAGTTTTGATTAACAACACCAGCCCCGGCATGAATAGGAACCTTATAACAGACTCCTCCAGAGCCGAGTGGTTAAAGGTGCATATTAATGCGTGACTCGTACCCCACCCCCCCCCCACACCCCCACCCCCATCCCCATCCCTCCACCCCTTCACAATGAAAACAACAGCCAGCAGGCTGTGTTGTGGGGCTGCACATGCTCAGTGGAGTCACGGATTTCCATTCATATATATCACAGGAGCAGAGCAGCCTCTGCCGTCGGGATCTGCAGCCTCCCCCTCACTGAATACACGCTCCGCACGCCGGGCAGCGGGGAGAACCAGGAGAACATCGCCCGGCTCGCAACCGACCTCCACCGGGCGCCCGTCACACCCCTGTGCTTCGGCAGGAGGAGGAATCGGAGAAGATGGATGTTCTGCGTAAGGGTTTTCCCCAGCCTTGATTTATTTTTCCTTTTTTTTAAAGGCGATCCTCTGAATGGAGAGGAAGAGCAAATAAAACGCGAGCGTGTGTGCGGTGGGAGGGGCACACCGGCGGGGGCCAACGGCGCTCTCTCTCCTGGCTACGGCATTCCGTCTATGGCAAAGGATGCGGTAGTCCGCCATGGAGTTCAGCTCGTCCTCGGTGTTCGATCAGCATAAAGGTATGGCGTCGTGCATGTAAAAACCACTATCGAGAGGAGGCGGCGGGGGAGAGAGGGAGGGAGAGACAGGGAGAGCTAGAGCCGGGGAGGGAAAGACAGATAAGGAGCGAGAGAGGGAGGGAGAGGGAGAGAGAGAGAGGGGGGGGAGTGAGAAAGAGGAAGCGAGAGGGAGAGAGCGAGATGGAGTGAGAGAGGGAGAGAGAGAGGGAGCAAGAGGGAGAGAGGGAAAGAGAGAGAGCGAGGGAGACAGAAAGAATAGGATGTCGCCGCTGCTGTTGCCATGGAAATGCTCTGTTCTCAGCCCTGGGCTCCAGAACACACCATTATCATTCTGGCGTCGCAGTGAGAGCCACTGGGCCAGGATGCTGGAGAAATGGGTCTGGATCCAGCACCGCTGTCTTAGCTGTTAACCCTTCCAGAGGACCTGGTGGTGGAGGGGGGGTTAATAAGGGGTGGTTTAAGGGGAACCCCTGAATGGAATACAGAGTACATTCAGTTACATCACACCAGTCCTGGGGTCAATGAGTTCAGTGAGTACATCAGAGCAGAGAATGAACCTCAGAACCACAGTGCATGGTCTGAAGGATGTGCTAGGATTATGAATAAGCCTTGTCAATCATGGCTATTCCCGCAGAATCTCTTTAGACAGTATACCAGAGTCTTAGTGTTTCCTAATCTGTGGGTTCTAAGAGGGGTGGTGGACACATCATATGTGGCTCTCTCTGGCTCAAAACATAAACGGCCTATAAGTGAACTTTTGAGTAGGAGTACATACACGCGTGACTAAAGAGAGAGTCATTACGGACATTTTTATGAGTGTTCACTTAAATATGTCTGTGTGTGTGTGTGTGTGTGTGTGTGTGGGTGTGTGGGTGTGTGTGTGCAGGCACCATAAGTGCCTGATTTCATGTGTTTGTGCGTATGTTTATGCGCAGAGTTGTTGGGTTCCACATAATTAGATGGCTGTTTAGATATGTCAGGGTGATTTCCATTTTGAAAGATGTGGCAGAAATGAATGACAATGGAAGATGCCTGTTTACTGCACGTGATTCGTTTTACAACTGTTTTAAATATCCCCATATTGAGTAGTTTTTTCCCTCCTTTGCCGTAATCTCCAGTTTATCATTATAACTCTCCAACATACAATTTGTTTTGTAATGATTCAGTTATAGAAACTATATGTTGAGCATCAGCCATCAGCCAGGCGCAACTGCTTCACGTATTAGAAGTACAGCACATGATGCAAACAGGCTTTTCTCTCATCTTAAATATTCATTGCAATAGCATGCAGTTCTGTGAGATTAAAGAAAAATCAGCATCACTATTACCTTATTACCTTATTACTAGTACCTTATTTTGAGTAATTTGGTGCCACTGCCAACACAGTGTTTGTCCAATTTGAGGTTTGTCACCCCAAACGTTTCTGGAACAACCCTGCACAGAAGCGCAGGTATCGGACTCCATTGCAGACCTGTGGCTTTTCTTTCAGAGATATGGCACAGCCACCTATTTCCCCCGAGCACAGAGCAGGGGGCGGCCTGTAGCATAATGGTTAAGGTAAATGATTGGGACAGGCAAGGTTGGTGGTTCGAATCCCAGTGTAGCCACAATAAGATCCGAACAGCCGTTGGGCCCTTGAGCAAGGCCCTTAACCCTGCATTGCTCCAGGGGAGGATTGTCTCCTGCTTAGTCTAATCAACTGTACGTCGCTCTGGATAAGAGCGTCTGCCAAATGCCAATAATGTAATAATGTAATGAGTGCAGGAACACCATGCATATCGGCCATGGGCACACAGTCACCCACCAGACCCAACCCATCAACACACTACACCCATCGTGCGCTGCCTGCTGCTGGGCTCCCGGTCACAGTCAACACTGGAGTGAAACAGATCCACACCCAGACCATGGGACTCATCCCTGCACCACAACTACATCGCCTCAGCCAAATGAGCCAATGAATACCCGATTTAATGAGTACCGTTTCCAAGCAGCAAACGGTATGTGTGTGTAGCGCGTGCATATTCATTCCATTTCCCCAATTCTGACTGGGCCACATTTTGAGACTACAATGTACACTTTCCATAGCAAGGTCAAGTAGTGACGGCAAACCTTCAGAGGAGAGCCTGTGTGAGTAATTCAGTATTTGGTAGGTTGGCTTATTTCACAGGGAATTGTTTTCAACATCATCGGCTGGGGTTTTTTTCAGATGTACTTTTGCGATAAGGACATTTGTTTGCAAATTTGCTCTTAATATCAGTAGTTGTCTGAGGATATTCACCAAGCTAGCTAAAAAACGAATTACCGTTCCACACTTTCCAAACGTCACCCTCAGCCAGTAGGCTAATTTACCGACAATGCCTGTTTTTCCATTGAAGATTCTGCAGAGGAAGTTGACCTTAACGTGGTATATCTGGCAGCAGCCAACGGAGATGTCAATACTCTGACAGCAGTCATCCGTGAGGACCCATCCATTCTGGAATGCTGTGATGGCGAAGGTATGCATTGGTTTGAGAAGGGTGTTAAGCATGAACTCATCCATGAACGTATAAATAAAATAAAGAAATAAAATAAAACAGCTGTTTGCACCTTTATTAGGTATTTATTAGACTCATTTTTTTGCTTCTGCTGCCGTAGCCTATCCACTTAAAGGTTTGACACGTTGTGTGATCAGAGATGCTGTTCTGCATACCACTGTTGTAATGTGTGGTTATATGCATTTCTGTCACCTTCCTGTCAGCGTTGACTAGCCCTTCTCCTCTGACGTCTCTCATTAACAATGCTGTTCTGCCCACTGAAATGATGCTCACCGGATGTTTTTTGTTTTTCGCACCATTCTCTGCAAACCCTAGACCAGGGGTCACCAACCTTTTTGAAACTGAGAGCTACTTCATGGGTACTGAGTCATACTAAGGGCTACCAGTTTGTTTTGTCACGCGCACAATACTAACCTTTGAACTAGAGTAGGTCAGAGTTCACCTAAACTTATCTAAACTTCATGTATAATAAACATATTTTTAAGATTGTCATTTTTAAATCTATATAAATGCAAGTGTGATAAAAAAAAAAATAGCAACAGAATAAAATTAAATTTGAGATGCAGCTCACTAGTGAGTTGTGCTATTTTTAGGACAGGCCTGCGGGCGACTCATGTGGTCCTTGGGGGCAACCTGGTGCCCGCGGGCACCATGTTGGTGACCCCTGCCCGTCCGGCACCAACAATCATTCCACAGTCAATGGGTTGGGGGGTGCAGACTGAGGCTAAGGCACTGTGGATGAGTGCCTATCTGCAGTCCTCTGAATGAGAGTAATGTAGCATAAGTATAAACGATTGCATAGCAGCATGGCGTATCATAAGTTGTCTCTCAACAGGGTCCACCCCTCTGATGCATGCAGTGTCAGGCAGACAGGTGGACACCGTGAAGCTGCTGCTGAAGATGGGGGCGTCCATAAACACCCAGGACGCCTGTGGACGCACCTCTCTTTCCCTGGCAACGTACCTGGTACAGAGGCCCAATGCCCCCGTAGCTAGCCTCTGTCACTCCCGTCGCTAAGCAAACCACTCGTTTATTTATTGCGCACATTCATTAACATTTCATTAACAAATGTAGTTATATGTAATATTGTCATTTATAAAAAATATTCTTGTTGCTTTTAATCGTGAATGTACTGGCATTTCCAGGCAAAAATTAAAAATTGTTACTAGCCGTTTAATATATAAAATCCCCCAATGAATTAGCAAGCAAATGCTGTTGTTATTTTGCCTGTAAAAGTATTTCCTCAGAGATTGGCGACAGGGAGTGTTCCCATCACAGCCAAAGTTGAAGTTTGTGTCTTTCAAAGGGCTGGCTTGAAGGCTGTGTGTGTTTACTCCGAAATGGTGCCAAGCAAAACATCCCGGACAAAAATGGGCGTCTGCCACTTCATGCTGCAACTGCTGAGACTGACCTAAGGTATGTGGGGGATAACACTGTTTTATAAATGCTTATAAAAATGTGTGTGTGTGTGTGTGTCTGTCTGTGTGTGTGTATGTGTGTGTGTGTTGTGTGTTATGTGTGTTGTGTGTGTGTGTGTGTGTAAATTCATGTAAATTCAGATAAGAATCCCACATCGGCAGTTAAAAGCATGAGGGCAGTGTGTGCACAGTGTGCAGCCTCTGTTAATGAGTGCTAACAGAGCACACATGGATGTTCAGGAGGAGTGCACTCTGCCAGGGAGGCCGCAGTCCTGGGGAGGAGCTTGGGGGTGGGGTGTCATAGCCGGTCAGCATAGAAACCACAGACCTTTGCCCCTCGCAGTCGAACAGCAGCTGCTGTTTCCTGCCCGGGAATGGCACACCCCTCCTCTCTGAAGAGAGACCTGCTTCTATGTGCTTGCTTGCAGAAGCTTGCTGCTGCTCAGAGCTGATTTGTAGCTCTTGTGTCCTTTTTGTCAAGATACTTCATTAAAGGGCATTGACAAGCCAGGTTCACTTGGAAACAGGGAGGAAGTTCATCGCTAGGCTAGGAGGAGATCTTAGCACTTATTCAGTAGGTAGAGCACAGGTGTCGAGGGCTGCATTTGTCTGCTGGTTTTTGGGTTGTTCTCGACAACCGTGGTTAATTCAAGACATTGATTGGCTACAGAATCCACACACCTTATTCTCAAGGCCATAATTGACTGCTGATTGAAAGGAAACCACTAAAACCTGCAGATACTGCAGCCCACTGGGAATTCAGTTTGACACCCCTGAGGTAGAGTGTTCCATTATGTGTCAAGCTTTCAGTCTACTGAGCAGGGCGGGGTGCCCTGGATGGGGGTGGAAATGTTGGGTGTGCTGGTTTGGGGTTGAGGTTGTTTTACAGATTTAAAAATATCTTGTTATGTAATTTGCAGCAGACCACACATAATCACTCTATCGGTCGGCATACCTGCAAAGTTTTGCGGCTGGATGATCAGGAAAATCGTCTTTGCTAAAGCGCTCATAATGCATCGCTGCTCTTGACTATGCCCTCAGCCGTTCAGTTTCCCCCGCAGGCCCCTCTGAGGGTAATGAAAACAAAGCACATTATTTGGTTTCAGGTTTTTTTTTTCCTGCAAAGCTGAGCCTCTGTATGCGTGTGCGTGCGTGCGTGAGTGTGCGTGCGTGTGTTTGTGCGCGTGTGTGCATGTGTGCAAGTGTGTGTGTGTGCATGCGTGTGCACGCGCATGTGTGTGTGCATGCGTGTGTGTGCATGCTTGTTTGCATGTGTGCACACTTGCGTGCGTGCGTGCGTGCGTGCGTGTGAGTCTACAGGAAGGGGGGCTGCTGCATATTGATGTTGATGTTGTATGTAAGGGTGCCTCGTGGGTCTTCATGAAGCTGTAAATCTTTACCCTGACAGCCTGTGTTGTTCTCAGGCTCATGGCCGTGCTGCTGCAGCAGTCCACACTGTGTGAAATCAACCACCAAGACAATGAGGTGAGATACCTTCAGCACGCTGTGTGAGCCCCCATCTGTCACACTTCCCCGCTACTCTCTCTAAACGTCACAACAACACAGTCCAACAAAACAGACCGTTTGCAAGCTGGGAGGTACGAGCAGATGCGTGTTGTGCCACCGTGCTTTCCCACTTACAGAGGGGGTGACCAGCCTGGCATGAATGTACAGGTTACTCTCTGTCTGTGGATAGGGACAGATAAAAGGAAGGCGACATGAAAGCACTCTTACAGCAGCATAAAAACACGTGAGAGTAAACCATTGCTTTTGAGATAGAACAGGTTTCTGCATTGATCGGTGAAAATGGAAAAGGCCACTCTTCTCTCCATCTAATCCACCGGTTCAGTTAACCTTAAGCTGTTTTAAGTTTCATCTATAGTGCTTCACAGTACATGCCATTTGGAAAGTCATAGTTAACTAGCATGAGCTTTTAGCCTTGCATATTTAGACACAGCAAGTCTGTTATTTTTAAAACCTAGTGGCATTATTATTTATATTATTTATATTTCCTGAATTTGTGGATGTGGTTTTTCATTGGCAGGGCATGACAGCTCTTCATTGGGCATCCTTCCACAACCGGCCCCAGCATGTCCAGGCCCTTCTGCAGAAGGGAGCAGACCCCACTCTGGTGGACAAAGACTTCAAAACCGCCCTTCACTGGGCTGTGCAGGTGAGAAAGGACACAAACCACTCCTTGCAGTGGAGGACACGTGCTCAGATAATGAAGAAGAAAATATGATTGATTATGTTTCTTATAACCCACTCACATTATAATAAATCCCCCCAAGTTTCTGAGACCTCACTGGGGTATAGTGCACCAGTGTAGAGGAGGTGTACCAGATTTAATTAAAAGACTCACACAAGTCATTAGTAAAGGTTCATGTGTAGACTAACAAACTGGTTAGTTCCCCCACGTGCTGACTTTGTCATTTCTATATTCCTCTGAGTCACAGGGCGTTTCTCAATGCCAACAACAGCAAGTCAACACTTGAATTTTTGCAAATTACTTTGTTGCCGAGTTCCCTTGGGAGAGCGCACTTACAACAACACAAGGTCAGATACGATGCATGTTTTTTAATGTGCGGCTACGCTCCCACTGCAAAACAGGCAGCAGTATCCTTTGCTGTCACACTGTGCACTGTTCTATCTAATTATATTGTACGCCTGTGTTACTATGATCTGGGGTATAGATTAATTCCCAATGCACACGATCTGTAGCCAACTTAAAATATTAAAGTGAAGAAATGTATTTCATCCACTGTTCTCTAGCTAGCTAATGTGTTTACAGTGTGCAGCGTGCTAAAAACCTGCATAGTCAAACATGGACCTCCGTCAACTGGCTTCATGTGCCATTGTTAAAAAATAATGCAAGAAACAGTAACGTGTTCAGACTAATATTTCAAATCAAGGCTAGACTAGGCTGTGGTTTCTCCAGATCACTGAACCCTGAGACGGCCAAGGGGAATCTTGCACCTTTCTCAGCAAAGCTCTGCTTCCGTTAAATCGGTTTCACTCTGATGTTCAGTTCAAGTAAAAGGACCACGCTTACAGTTTGAGCACACAGCGGTAAAGAAATGGCCGCTCTCAGTTGCATTCTCTGGAGGATGCCTTCTAAATAAGGGTCTAGTGTTGCTTTTCACACAGGAAGTGTGCGGTTCATCTGCAGGATTTTTTCATACAAAGACTCTTTTTTTTAATATACAGTCAGTTCAGAACAAAAAGAATGCTTGCTTAAATTATTCAGTGCTACAGTGCTACATATGGTAGTATGAGTGTGGCATTTGTCCTGGTCACTATGAACTTGATATATCATTTATGACCTACAGAATGTCCAGAAGTCTGAGATGTGGGTATGGTCAGGTATATCTCCAGTAATTAATAGAAATATGCTTGTAACAGCCCTGTGTGGGTAATATAATACTCTGGGACTATATGGACAGGAAGAAACGGATACGCACTAGACACCACATGTACAGTAGGGGAGGGTGCACAAAACAGAAAATAATTTCAACCCTATGAGCAGAGAAAAAGTATTCTATGGTACAGCACTTTCGTACAGCCCAGCATAATGTACATATTGTATATTTGCCAATATCCTACAGTAAAATAGAGTATTGCAAAGTCAAAAGCCACATGCCACCACCCTTGATGTTCTCTTCACTCTCCAGAGTGGCTGGGAATGATCAAGCCCTGATCTTCTCTTCCCTCTCCAGAGTGGCTGGGAATGATCAAGCCCTGATCTTCTCTTCCCTCTCCAGAGTGGCAGTCCGTTCATGTGCTCGCTCATCCTGGACCACCACCTGGGCTCATCCGTCATCAACTACGACGACGAAAACGGGAAGACCTGTGTGCACATCGCAGCCGCCGCCGGCTACAGTGACATCATCTACGAGCTGGCGCGCGTCCCTGAGACCAACCTGCAGGCCCTCGATGTGGACGAGAGGTGAGCTCACTCCTCTCACCACAGAAACATCCAGACACAGACATAACAGGGGATGACGAAATGCAACGAACAGTAATGGATAATAAACAGAAAACCAGATATGATGATGAAAAATAATAAATAATGAGAAATAAACAAATAAACTAACAGAAAAATACTCAAAACATAACACCAGGAGGGTATATTGCCAATAGTGTCTGTGAAAACAGTGTGGTCACAGACTGAAGCATAGGTCAGGTTAGCAACATTGCTAGTGTATGCTTTCTTTTCTCCGTGTCAATGTTGCACTTTGCTCCGGATGGACGTGCGTTTGGATGGGGGACTCCAAGAACCCCCCTCCATTGGGCCGCTGCTGCGGGGAAGGCTGACTGCGTCCAGGCCCTATTACAGCTGGGCGTGGAGACAGGTCCACGGGACATCAACGAAAACACACCCCTCACATATGCAATGTACTGCGGCCACACTGCCTGCATCAAACTCCTCTCCACCGAGAACAGGTTTGGCAGCGCACTCCACGCTATCCACCTTTATTCAGGAGCTGTGTTCTTTTAACTGCCGAATAAGATATGAAAGTGAAAATCGGTTTTAAAAACAGACTTATGTGGCACAGCTGGGCCTAAACAGGGTCTGGAAGCAAATTAGAATAAAAAAAGGTGGTTTCCGATTCTGCTGCTCTGCTGCAGTACTCATTTGTTAAGGTATATGTTTGTGACCCTGTTCATCTCTCATTTGGAAAAACAACATCGGCAGTCCTTAGCATGCTTGAGTCAGTTTAGTAAGTCTGTCTCACAGTATGACATTTCAGTGAATATATTTGAAAAGGGTGGGTGAAAACAGGGGTGACTGGGATTGTATGTGTTTGTCTGCTGTTTCAGACAGGCAGAATCAGACAGGCAGCTGCACTCCCAGAACAGTGACAACAGTCTCAAAAAAGAAGGCAAATTTAGTGTGCTCAATCAGATCTTCTTCTGCAAGAAGAGGAAGGAGCATCAACGACAGAAAGACAAGGTCCGGGACCGGGACCGCCACATGAGGGAGGAGACGTCTGAGGTGGATGACATCATCACCATGTTCGATTGCATCGTGGAGTCCTCTCCCAAGGACCACACTGAGGACGGTCCAGACACCAGGAAGCGGCCCGGAGAATCTCAGAAACACCATCTTAAGGAGAATCATGCCATGGCAAAGGAATACAAGGGGCTCCCACCCATAAGGACGCAAAGTCTTCCTCCCATCACGCTGGGAAGCTCTTTGTTGGCCAGCTCCCAAAATGCATCGCAAGGCAGCACCCATGGGCAGATGGCCCACCATTTGGCCCACAGATCTCAGAAAAGCAGGAGCGAGCACGACTTGTTTGACAACCGATCCAAGGGGCAGGCCCTGCTTAGCCATTCATGGAGGTCGGAATCCAATCAGGTACTATCACACAAAGCATGGACAAGCCCCAGTTCTGACAAGCTGTTGGATCAGCTGCTTGATGAGAAATCTAACCCCCTGGATCTGCTTTATCCTAACCACATTCCGTACATGCAGAAAACTGAAGGTAAGATCTGTTTCTTCTTTTTTATGGTTAGGATCATATTTGTCACAGAACACACTGTTCATTATTTAGGCAGACATTAGCTCAGGAGATAAGAGTGGTTGTCTGGCAGTCACAGAGTCATTGGTTCAATCCCCTGCGGTGGGTGTGTCAAAGTGACCCAGAGCAAGACACCTAACCCCTAATTGCTCCCAACAAGCTGATTGGTACCTCACATGGCATTTATATAGTGTTTTTGTGTGAATGGGTAAATGAGAGGCATTAATTGTTAAATAAAATAACTGGATAAAAGCAAAATATAAATGCAGTTAATTTACCATGATTTGGCTAAAGATTCTGCGTACATTATTTCTGAGGCAAAAATAGCCTTTACGGTTTGTGTGTCTCCAGTTATCTCACTGAGCTAGCCGCTTGTGGTGTGGGCTAATCAACAGTGTCTGTCATAGCAAGAACTTCTTGGTTAGCTTATCTGATTATTCTACAAGGGTTCAAGTTTCTAACTAGGTGATCATTTAGAATTGTACTTCCCTCTAGGGTTTTCGGTGCATTTGTCCCTGGTTATGATTTGTACTTTAGAGTGTCTGCCAAATGACTGTAAGTAGGTGTTTATTGTTTGTAGATTAAATTCCAAAATCTAATTCTTAATCTAAAGAATGTTCTAATATTTTTTTCACAATCTGATGATGCCAGATGCAGAGGCATTGTCCATCATTTCACGAGTAAACTTGCTGTAAGAACAAATTCTGTGCTCTTCTTTTTTTTTTTTAGCAAATGTTGTGCCGAGTGAACCTGTGACAGCCAGTGAAATTTATTTGTGCATGAAAACTGCCTTTTTTAATAATCATAAACAGATTTTATTAAATATTTTATAGAAATGCCCACTGACAAGTGGCAGGATTACAACTGATTTCACTCACTTCCCGATCCTCCTTATAAACGCTTGTTGTGTAGGCAGAAAGGTTTGTTGAACTTAATGAAATGCTCACAAATAATTTGTACAATTACATTAAGCTTACAAGCTCCCAGTTTTCCTAGGGTTAACCTACATTACAGTTTCCAAACCCTGAAAGTCCTGTCACTTGTGGAAAATTGCATGGCTACATGTTAACATAGCTATCCTACAGCGTTTCAAACCTTTTCTACATTGACTAAATATTCCATTCACAAAATGATATCACAGCTTACCAGC